>NW_027137269.1:0-66530 GCF_040869045.1 Eurosta solidaginis | reverse complement strand
ACGTATTCCAAAAATATATGACGTAAACGTAACTATTTGATGAAATTTGATGAATTTTGAAGCTTCTAGCCGTAAAAAAGGGTCCAATATGACAGTTTATATGAAGTATATAATATATATACCACCGATCTCTATGATTTTTTCAGACAACAATATATGATATATACGAAAGCATTTTGTGAAATTTGAAGCTTCTAACTGTTAAAACGGGGCAGAAATTGCGCAAAGTTTCTTATCTGAACAATCGGTTGTATGAGATATATACTATGTATACCACCGATCTCAACGATTTTTTCAGACATCAATATATGCTATACACGTAAGCAGTTGGTGAAATTTGAAGCTTCTAGCTGTTAAAATGGGGTAGAAATTGCGAAAAGTTTCTTATCTGAACAATCGGTTGTATGAGATATATACTATATATACAACCGATCTCTATGATTTTTTCAGACGACAATATATGTTATATACGTAAGCAATCAGTGAAATTTGAAGCTTATAGCTGTTAAAATGGGGTAGAAATTGCGAAAAGTTTCTTATCTGAACAATCGGTTGTATGAGATATATACTATATATACAACCGATCTCTATGATTTTTTCAGACAACAATATATGCTATATACATAACCAATCGGTGAAATTTGAAGCTTATAGCTGTTAAAATGGGGTAGAAATTGCGAAAAGTTTCTTATCTGAACAATCGGTTGTATGAGATATATACTATATATACAACCGATCTCTATAATTTTTTCAGACAACAATATATGCTATATAAGTAAATATTCGGTGAAATTTGAAGCTTCTAGCTGTTAAAATGGGGCTAAAATTAGCGAAATTATATATATATATATACTATATATATATACTATATATACCACCATATATATACTATATATACCACCGATCTTTATGATTTTTTCAGACAACAATATATGCTATATACGTAAGCATTCGCCTAAAGTTGAAGCCTCTAGCTCTTAAAATAGGGCAGTAATTACGAAAAGTTCCTTATCTGAACAATCGGTTGTGGGGGATATATACTATATATACGACCGATCTCATACATTTTTTCAGGCAACAATATGTGCAATATACGAAAGTATATGGTGAAGTTTGAAGCTTCAATCTGTTAAATTGGGTAAGATATTACAAAAATCCTCTTTTTCTGAAAAATCGGTTGTATGGAGGATATATGCTATAGTGGTCCGATCCGGTCGGTTCGACAAATGTCTAATCGGACACCCAAATACACCTGCTCACCAAATTTTATCAAGATATCTCAAAAATTGAGGGACTAGTTTGCATACAAACAGACAGACGGACAGACGGACAGACGGACAGACGGACATGGCTAAATCAACTCAGCTCTTCAACCTGATTATTTCGGTATACTTAATGGTGGGTCTATCTATTTTCCTTTAAGGACTTACAATTTTCGGTTTCGTGACGAAATTAATATACCATTTCATTTTCATGAAAGGTATAAAAATAGGTAGGTAATCTGTGTGAGGATGCAAAGCTTCACGTTTTTTGTGGTCTGCATGTAAAAACTATGGCTACGAATCACGTATTCCAAAAATATATGACGTAAACGTAACTATTTGATGAAATTTGATGAATCTTGAAGCTTCTAGCCGTAAAAAAGGGTCCAATATGACAGTTTATATGAAGTATATAATATATATACCACCGATCTCTATGATTTTTTCAGACAACAATATATGCTATATACGAAAGCATTTTGTGAAATTTGAAGCTTCTAACTGTTAAAACGGGGCAGAAATTGCGCAAAGTTTCTTATCTGAAAAATCGGTTGTATGAGATATATACTATGTATACCACCGATCTCAACGATTTTTTCAGACATCAATATATGCTATACACGTAAGCAGTTGGTGAAATTTGAAGCTTCTAGCTGTTAAAATGGGGTAGAAATTGCGAAAAGTTTCTTATCTGAACAATCGGTTGTATGAGATATATACTATATATACAACCGATCTCTATGATTTTTTCAGACGACAATATATGTTATATACGTAAGCAATCAGTGAAATTTGAAGCTTATAGCTGTTAAAATGGGGTAGAAATTGCGAAAAGTTTCTTATCTGAACAATCGGTTGTATGAGATATATACTATATATACAACCGATCTCTATGATTTTTTCAGACAACAATATATGCTATATACATAACCAATCGGTGAAATTTGAAGCTTATAGCTGTTAAAATGGGGTAGAAATTGCGAAAAGTTTCTTATCTGAACAATCGGTTGTATGAGATATATACTATATATACAACCGATCTCTATAATTTTTTCAGACAACAATATATGCTATATAAGTAAATATTCGGTGAAATTTGAAGCTTCTAGCTGTTAAAATGGGGCTAAAATTTGCGAAATTATATATATATATACTATATATATATACTATATATACCACCATATATATACTATATATACCACCGATCTTTATGATTTTTTCAGACAACAATATATGCTATATACGTAAGCATTCGGTGAAATTTGAAGCCACTAGCTCTTAAAATAGGGCAGTAATTACGAAAAGTTCCTTATCTGAACAATCGGTTGTGGGGGATATATACTATATATACGACCGATCTCATAAATTTTTTCAGGCAACAATATGTGCAATATACGAAAGTATATGATGAAGTTTGAAGCTTCAATCTGTTAAATTGGGTAAGATATTACAAAAATCCTCTTTTTCTGAAAAATCGGTTGTATGGAGGATATATGCTATAGTGGTCCGATCCGGTCGGTTCCGACAAATGTCTAATCGGACACCCAAATACACCTGCTCACCAAATTTTATCAAGATATCTCAAAAATTGAGGGACTAGTTTGCATACAAACAGACAGACGGACAGACGGACAGACGGACATGGCTAAATCAACTCAGCTCTTCAACCTGATTATTTCGGTATACTTAATGGTGGGTCTATCTATTTTCCTTTAAGGACTTACAATTTTCGGTTTCGTGACGAAATTAATGTACCATTTCATTTTCATGAAAGGTATAAAAACAGGTAGGTAACTCGTGTGAGGATGCAAAGTTTCAGGTTTTTTGTGGTCTGCGTGTAAAAACTATGACTACGAATCACGTATTTCAAAAATATATGATGAAAACGTAACTATTTGATGAAATTTGATGAATTTTGAAGATTCTAGCCGTAAAAAAGGGGTCAAAATGACAGTTTATATGAAGTATATAATATATATACGACCGATCTCTATGATTTTTTCAGACAACAATATATGCTATATACGTAAGCATTTTGTGAAATTTGAAGCTTCTAACTGTTAAAACGGGGCAGAAATTGCGTAAAGTTTCTTATCTGAACAATCGGTTGTATGAGATATATACTATGTGTACCACCGATCTCAATGATTTTTTCAGACATCAATATATGCTATACACGTAAGCAGTTGGTGAAATTTGAAGCTTCTAGCTGTTAAAATGGGGCCGAAATCGTAAAAAAATATATATATACTATATATATATACTATATATACCATCATATATATATTATATATATCACCGATCTCCATGATTTTTTGACACAACAATACATACTATATACGTAAGCAATCGGTGAAATTTGAAGCTTATAACTGTTAAAATGGGGAAGAAATTGCGCAAAGTTTCTTATCTGAACAATCGGTTGTATGGGATATATACTATATATACCACCGGTATCTATGATTTTCTCAGACAACAATATATGCTATACACGTAAGCATTTGGTCAAATTTGAACATATCTAAACGATTTTTAAGATAAATATAAAATAAACAAGTAAGAACGGGACTGTCTTCGGCTGTGCCGAAGACTTCATACCTTTCATGAATGGGGCTGAACAATAATCTTATCCCGTTCGTAATCTCCGAATAATCGGATGTATAAGATAAGAAATATATAGTGAACAGATCTACATACCTTAACGATTTTTAAGATAAATATAAAATAAAAAACAGGTAGGTAATTCGTGTGAGGATGCAAAGTTTCAGGTTTTTTGTGTTCTGCGTGTAAAAACTATGACTACGAATCACGTATTTCAAAAATATATGACGAAAACGTAACTATTTGATGAAATTTGATGAATTTTGAAGATTCTAGCCGTAAAAAAGGGGTCAAAATGACAGTTTATATGAAGTATATAATATATATACACCCGATCTCTATGATTTTTTCAGACAACAATATATGCTATATACGTAAGCATTTTGTGAAATTTGAAGCTTCTAACTGTTAAAACGGGGCAGAAATTGCGTAAAGTTTCTTATCTGAACAATCGGTTGTATGAGATATATACTATGTGTACCACCGATCTCAATGATTTTTTCAGACATCAATATATGCTATACACGTAAGCAGTTGGTGAAATTTGAAGCTTCTAGCTGTTAAAATGGGGCCGAAATCGTAAAAAAATATATATATACTATATATATATACTATATATACCATCATATATATATTATATATATCACCGATCTCCATGATTTTTTGACACAACAATACATACTATATACGTAAGCAATCGGTGAAATTTGAAGCTTATAACTGTTAAAATGGGGAAGAAATTGCGCAAAGTTTCTTATCTGAACAATCGGTTGTATGGGATATATACTATATATACCACCGGTATCTATGATTTTCTCAGACAACAATATATGCTATACACGTAAGCATTTGGTCAAATTTGAACATATCTAAACGATTTTTAAGATAAATATAAAATAAAAAATAGGTAGGTAATCTGTGTGAGGATGCAAAGCTTCACGTTTTTTGTGGTCTGCATGTAAAAACTATGGCTACGAATCACGTATTCCAAAAATATATGACGTAAACGTAACTATTTGATGAAATTTGTTGAATCTTGAAGCTTCTAGCCGTAAAAAAGGGTCCAATATGACAGTTTATATGAAGTATATAATATATATAGCACCGATCTCTATGATTTTTTCAGACAACAATATATGCTATATACGAAAGCATTTTGTGAAATTTGAAGCTTCTAACTGTTAAAACGGGGCAGAAATTGCGTCAAGTTTCTTATCTGAACAATCGGTTGTATGAGATATATACTATGTATACCACCGATCTCAACGATTTTTTCAGACATCAATATATGCTATACACGTAAGCAGTTGGTGAAATTTGAAGCTTCTAGCTGTTAAAATGGGGTAGAAATTGCGAAAAGTTTCTTATCTGAACAATCGGTTGCATGAGATATATACTATATATACAACCGATCTCTATGATTTTTTCAGACAACAATATATGCTATATGCATAACCAATCGGTGAAATTTGAAGCTTATAGCTGTTAAAATGGGGTAGAAATTGCGAAAAGTTTCTTATCTGAACAATCGGTTGTATGAGATATATACTATATATACAACCGATCTCTATAATTTTTTCAGACAACAATATATGCTATATAAGTAAATATTCGGTGAAATTTGAAGCTTCTAGCTGTTAAAATGGGGCTAAAATTTGCGAAATTATATATATATATACTATATATATATACTATATATACAACCGATCTCTATGATTTTTTCAGACGACAATATATGTTATATACGTAAGCAATCAGTGAAATTTGAAGCTTATAGCTGTTAAAATGGGATAGAAATTGCGAAAAGTTTCTTATCTGAACAATCGGTTGTATGAGATATATACTATATATACAACCGATCTCTATGATTTTTTCAGACAACAATATATGCTATATGCATAACCAATCGGTGAAATTTGAAGCTTATAGCTGTTAAAATGGGGTAGAAATTGCGAAAAGTTTCTTATCTGAACAATCGGTTGTATGAGATATATACTATATATACAACCGATCTCTATAATTTTTTCAGACAACAATATATGCTATATAAGTAAATATTCGGTGAAATTTGAAGCTTCTAGCTGTTAAAATGGGGCTAAAATTTGCGAAATTATATATATATATACTATATATATATACTATATATACCACCATATATATACTATATATACCACCGATCTTTATGATTTTTTCAGACAACAATATATGCTATATACGTAAGCATTCGCTGAAATTTGAAGCCACTAGCTCTAAAAATAGGGCAGTAATTACGAAAAGTTCCTTATCTGAACAATCGGTTGTGGGGGAAATATACTATATATACGACCGATCTCATAAATTTTTTCAGGCAACAATATGTGCAATATACGAAAGTATATGGTGAAGTTTGAAGCTTCAATCTGTTAAATTGGGTAAGATATTACAAAAATCCTCTTTTTCTGAAAAATCGGTTGTATGGAGGATATATGCTATAGTGGTCCGATCCGGTCGGTTCCGACAAATGTCTAATCGGACACCCAAATACACCTGCTCACTAAATTTTATCAAGATATCTCAAAAATTGAGGGACTAGTTTGCATACAAACAGACAGACGGACAGACGGACAGACGGACATGGCTAAATCAACTCAGCTCTTCAACCTGATTATTTCGGTATACTTAATGGTGGGTCTATCTATTTTCCTTTAAGGACTTACAATTTTCGGTTTCGTGACGAAATTAATATACCATTTCATTTTCATGAAAGGTATAAAAACAGGTAGGTAATTCGTGTGAGGATGCAAAGTTTCAGGTTTTTTGTGGTCTGCGTGTAAAAACTATGACTACGAATCACGTATTTCAAAAATATATGACGAAAGCGTAACTATTTGATGAAATTTGATGAATTTTGAAGATTCTAGCCGTAAAAAAGGGGTCAAAATGACAGTTTATATGAAGTATATAATATATATACGACCGATCTCTATGATTTTTTCAGACAACAATATATGCTATATACGTAAGCATTTTGTGAAATTTGAAGCTTCTAACTGTTAAAACGGGGCAGAAATTGCGTAAAGTTTCTTATCTGAACAATCGGTTGTATGAGATATATACTATGTGTACCACCGATCTCAATGATTTTTTCAGACATCAATATATGCTACACACGTAAGCAGTTGGTGAAATTTGAAGCTTCTAGCTGTTAAAATGGGGCCGAAATCGTAAAAATATATATATATACTATATATATATACTATATATACCATCATATATATATTATATATATCACCGATCTCCATGATTTTTTGACACAACAATACATACTATATACGTAAGCAATCGGTGAAATTTGAAGCTTATAACTGTTAAAATGGGGAAGAAATTGCGCAAAGTTTCTTATCTGAACAATCGGTTGTATGGGATATATACTATTGTGACGGACTTTTCCTTGACTTGCCGGGGTTGATCTCAGTCCGTCCAGGGTTCCTGGAAGTAGAAATTCCTAACGGTCCTTCTGAAAGAATAACTCTGTTTTGTTCGATACAAAACGTTATAAAAAATTATTTATTTGATAAAATTCTACTTTTCTACTCCTAGGCTGATTTCCTTGCTCTATAAGAGGTGACGGAGGTGATAAAGCCCTCGGCCAACCTCTGCGGTCGAATGGAGTGATAAAGCCTCCAGACGAGTATACTCTAAGTACAAATGAAGTGAAAAAGCCTTCAGGTGTACTCTTGGTCGGTAGTGATAAAGCCTACCGACTCGTATGCCTGTCTCCTAATCTCTGAATTTCAATGCGAATTCGCCGCCCTTATATACTAATTTTTGCACGCAGGCAGACGGTTATTTTATAATAACAACTTTCAACTAATAGTATTAACAATATAAAACAACTGTTATTCCGGTAAATATTTCCTTCCCATGAATTTCCATGCACCATAATGCTCCTTATTGAATACAATGCCTTTGTACTTGCTCATACCGTGCTTTCCAGGCTTTGGTTTATATATTGTGTGTTTGTATATTTGTTTGTGGTCACCTGATTCTAATACTGTGTTTTTGCTTTGCCCAATGCTTCTGCCTTCTGTTGTATGGCGTGCGTTGGTGTGTTGTATGCTAGTGCGTAAATATGTATAACGAAATTTCAATTAGTAGCGGCGCTTATTTTGACGACTTGCTGCTGATCTCCGTTCACTTAAGTTATTATGTATGTTGTATTTGTAACTGGGTACATTGGATTTTGAGTGTGCAAAGGGTTGATCGACCGCTGCATTTTTATGTTTTGTGCGTATCTACTTTCCAAATATTTAATGCATGTTAGGGTGATCCTATATTCAAAGTTTATGTTTGCGAAAATGTAAATATTTGGCTTGCGTGCAAAAGTGCGCAAGTGTAATTTGCTCTTCAATTTAATAATTATCAATTCAACGTACAACCGAATATATGTATTTAGAGTATAATTCATAAAGGTATACATATGTATATTTCATAAAAAATGTATAAGTGGTAAATTCAAATATAAACTCCAAGTTATTTCAAAACGTATCTTCTTTAGAAAAATGTATGGATATGTGTATGTTGTGAGGATACAAAGTCCTCGACTTTGGGGTCCTCACACTCCCCCCTCACCTTCCGCAATGAGACTCACCGTCACCAGGTCGGTGCGCGTGATCCGTACGCGGAAGTGGTGTTTGCCCATGCTGTTCGTCGTCGCTGCAGTCGCTGGCCATCAGGCTCAATATGTCGCTGTTTTTGTCGTTGAAGCTGCCGTTGACCCCGCTGGCCTTACGGCTTATTATTCTGCTGTCGTCGTTGGTTGGCGTTTCGCTGCCCTTCCCGTCGACGGTATGTGTGATGCCAGTCTATAAAATAAATGAAAAACTGGTGGATTTTCCTCAGGGTGTTCCCACCGTGTATGGTGGATTAAAAAAAAACGTGGTATATCATACGCATAGTTAAAGAGTATATTTACGGGATATTTATGTAATTGTGGTTAGAGTTTACCGAGTTTTTATTGGTTGATCCGACTTCCGGGTACTTCTTGATATGAAATTTCTTCGTGTATAATTTGACAATGTCTCGGTTGGGCATGTCCGTTACTACCGATTTCATCCGGATTGAAGTAGAATCTTACAAAATAGTCTGTAATTCCGCAGTTGTCTCGGGGTGTGTGTTCGTTTAAGGCTGCCATAGCGAACTGCCTTCCCAGGTGTAATCTTGTTCCATGCGCCGGTTCTCTGGCGATCTGTAATTTGTTTTCTGGAAATATTCGTACCTGATTCTCCGCAATGTTTTGTACTTGACCGTCTCTGTATGCTATCAGCTGTTGACTTGTACCTTGGTTCTCTCCGTGTTGTCTCTCGGTCTCTTCGCTGACTCGTGTGAGCGTACCGCAAATGGCTACCTCGCTGTTATTTTTCTGTTGTTGTACCTCGGGCTTGTTGTTTGCTGTTCGATTGGACGATGTTGACGCGGTTTGATCTTCACTAGCGTCCTTTTTGTATCTCTCTTTATGACTTTGCTTCCTGGATTCGTTGTTGTCGGCGGCATCGGCTGCGTGGTATGCTTTCAGCTCACTTAGGTGGGCTGTTCTCCTCCTTCCTCTGAAGACTTTGTCTAGCTCTACGATCACTGGTGACACAAAGTTCATTACCCGGTGAGGTCCACTGTACCTTGGCGCTAGTGTGGCTGCAAAGTTATCTGCCGCTTTTGACAGCTGATGTTCCTTTACCAGCACTAGGTCGCCTATCGCCGGTCGCCATTGCCTTCTTCTTAAATTGTAATATTTCGCTTGCTCCATGGATGCTCTCTCTTGCTTCCGTCGTACCATCTCGAATATTTCTTTCATCCTCGTTGACTTCTCTCCTGGGTTCGCTAATTTCTCACCTGTACCAAATGTCTGCTCATCGTAAAGGCTGTTGGGGATTCTCGGTTCCCTCCCTTGTACTATGTATGCTGGACTGTAACCTGTCGATTCACATACACTTGTATTCAATGCCAGCGTTATCTCTGGTAACAACTCATCCCATGTCTTCTGCTCTTTTCCCGTAAATTGTGCTATCATCCTCTTGATGTTCCTGTTTGCCCTCTCCGTCGGGTTCTCCTGCGGTGTGTACGGTGCCGTTAATTGGTGTTTCACGCCAAGTTCCTCTAAAAATCTCTTAAAACGTCTGCTGATAAACTGTGCTCCGTTGTCCGTAATAAATACTTTTGGGACGCCGAACCGTGCCAAAATCCTCTCTCGAAATCCTCTTATTAAACATTCTGTCGTTGCCTTTCTGATTGGTATTACTTCTACCCATTTTGAAAATTTGTCTAAGAATACTAGTGCCATTGTGTTTCCATGCTTCGATCGTGGCATTGGATCAACAAAGTCTGCACAGACTGTTGCCCAAGGCTCCTCTGCAATCTTCGTTAGCATCTTACCTGCGGCTGGCTGTTGACTCGGTTTGTAAATTTGACATGTGTGACACTGCTGTACGTACTTTCTTACATCCCTGAACATTCCTGGCCAATAGTAACGTGTTGTTGCCCTTGCTATCGATTTTCGGATGCCCATATGCCCTGCGCTCGGGTTGTCGTGAATCTCCTCTAGCACTCTGCGTCGCTGTGAAGTCGGGACACACAGCTTCCATGGCACTGCATCTTCGCCATCCACCTGACTTCCTATGCGTCTGTACAACTTTCCTTCCTCGATAACGTACTCTGGGCATTTCTCCGGGGTCTTTCTTACATCTTCCATCTTAGCTTTAAGCCACTTACACTCGTCTTTTCCGTCATCCATCGTCAACGTACCCAACTGCTCGTCCATCGGTTGTCTTGATAATGCATCTGCCACAACGTTCAACTTTCCTTTTCGGTACTGTACGTCAAATGAGTATTGCTGTAGTTCCAGCGCCCATCTCGCAATCCGACCAGTCGGGCTCTCTATCGCATTCAACCATTTCAACGCTAGGTGATCTGTTATTACTGTAAACGTGTATCCTTCTACGTACGGCCTCATTTTTCGTATTGCCCACACTATTGCCAAACACTCCTTTTCTGTTGGTGAGTAGTTCATCTCTGCCTTGTTTAACCTGCGGCTTGCGTATGCAATTACTCGCTCTTCGTCGCCTGAACCTTGCGTAAGTACTGCACCAAGACCAAAATCACTTGCATCCGTCTGTAAACTAAACTTCCTCGAAAAATCTGGACAAGCGAGTACCGGTGCCTGCGTCAGTGCTGCCTTGAGTGCTTCGAATGCTGATTGTTGCTCTTCAGACCACCTCCACTTACTACCTTTCTTAAGCATAGATGTTAACGGGTGTGATACTTGTGAAAAATCCGGCACGAATCTTCTATACCATGACACGACTCCTAGAAAACGTCGTAACTCTCGTATATTCTTCGGTGGTTGCAGTTCTTTGATGGCTGCTATCTTGTCTGGGTCGGTATGGATGCCTTCCTCGCTAACGACATGACCTAGATATTTTAACCTTTTCTTAAAAAAATCACATTTTTCCGGGTTTATCCTCAGGTTCGCTCTATGCAGCCTTCGAAATACTTCTGTTAAATGTGTAATGTGCTCTTCCAATGTTTTGCTTGTAATGATAATATCGTCGAGGTATGCAAACGCGTATGGCTCCAGTTCTGGTCCTATGACACGATCAAGTGCTCTCTGAAAAGTTGCTGGAGCTGAGTGCAAGCCAAATGGCATCACCCTCCATTGGTATAGTCCACGCCCAGGTACTGTGAATGCGGTGTATTGCTTGCTGCTTGCTTCCATAGGTATTTGCCAATATCCATTTTTCAAGTCGAGGCTACTAATAAATCTCGCGCTTCTTAATTTGTCCAAGATATGTTGTATACGTGGTAAGGGGTATGCGTCTGGTACTGATCTTGCGTTTAGTTGGCGGTAATCTACGCAGAGTCTCCATTTTCCATTCTTCTTCTTTGCCAAAACTATGGGTGCGCTGTGCGGGCTATTCGATGGTTCGATGCAACCTTTTTCGATCAGCTCGTCGACTTCCTTGTTGATAATTTCTTGCATTTTCGGATTTTTCGGATAGTACCTTTGCTTAATTGGACGGTCGTCTCTCATAACTATTTTGTGTGTGGCCACGTTGGATACTCCTGACATGTTTGCGAACACCTGTAATTCTTGGCTCAGAAATTTACTCACCGAATCCTCTGTCTTGCTAGTTGCTATCGCCGCCATTGGGTCGTGTTCCCTGAAATCTTCACTATTCGTTTCGACCATAGTTGTACATGTCACTACCTCTTGCTTCCCTTCGTCTACTCTCAACGTTATTTCTTTACCACCACATCTCATCTCCAAGTTTACCTTTGCCAGATAGTCCGTGCCAATTACCACCTCGTCGCCCAGTCCCGGTAGGATTAGCATCTCGTTCCTCTGTACTTTATCACCCATTCTTAATTCTGTATCTACCGCTTCTTTGATTATTATTGCTCTGCCATCGCCCATTCTTACTCGCGTCTTTACTTCCTTGAATTTGCCAGTTTTTAATCTTCTCGCCATTGCATCACTTATAAAGCTCCTCGTCGCTCCCGTGTCAATCGCTGCTACTGCTTCTTCTCCATTCACATACGTTGTTACCGATATGCGACCCTTTGTGTATTTGAACATGTCTAATCTCTCCGAAGATCCCATCCTTCGGTTCCAACGTGGTCTCTGGTCGTTTCCCTGTGGCTTTCTACAACAATCACGAGTGAGCACGCCTATCTTACCACAAATCCAGCAAAATTCTCTTCTTATGCCTCGGCACCCGTATGAGAAGTGACCACCTCTTCCGCATCGTCTGCAGGCCGTTCTTGTATCTACATGTTCTTGTTGTGGCTCTGACCTCTGCTGTTGTTGGATTTCTACTCGCTCTTCCTGTCTTTGTTCCGCCTGGAGACACTGGTACCGACCTTCTTGCCGCCGTGGTATGAATGGCCTTGTGGTTGGTCGCATTGGTTCCCTGTCAGGAATAATATTTTCATAGTCTTGAGCTAAACTTACCAGCTCCTCAAGATTGCTGACCTCGCTTCGCTTTATATATAGTTGGTACTCTCTGCGCGAGTTTCTGTAGATGCGGGTTAATTTCTGCTCCTCGGTGTAGCCCGCGCGACGCATGATTCCTTGTAGTGCCAAGACATAATCTTTAAATAGCTCACCTTGTCGTTGTACGCGCATACGAATTTCATCTTCCAATTGCTCTAAGTATCGGGAGCTTAGGAAGAACTTCAGGAAGTCCTTCTTGAAGGCGTCCCACTCTTGCCAGTGCCGGTTGTTGTTCCTATACCATACCAACGCTTTGTCCTTCAACAACTCCGGCAGCGCTTTCGGAATTGTGTTGCGGTTGATTTCATACCCATCTGCTAGCTCCTCCACTCTTTCGATGAATCCTAGGGGATCTTTGCCTCCGTCGTACTTTAATCCCCACTTCCTTACTCTGTCCATGGTCGTTGCATATGTGCCAGGCTGTTGAATATAATTTGTCGTTGCGTACATACCAGGCTGCTGAATAAAATGTACCGGCGGTTGTCCGACCTCCAATTGATTGGGTGCACCATTTGCCTGTTTATCATTTCTTGGTGAATTTAGTTCGTTGCTTGTCTTTGACGCTTGTGGATTTGTTAGCCGCGCGTGCCGAATCGCCAACTCTGTGAATCGATCCCGTAAATTCTCGTTATCCTTCTTCTCTTGGATGAATGCCGCCAATCGTTTTCTTAGCTCGTCAACCGTTCCGCCATCCTCTAGCCCAAATTCCGTGCTGTAGGCTACCAGATCCTCTCGAGTGAGATAGTATATCCACGATACCTTTACCATTGTTATGCTTTATATCCTCGTCGTATTAACCCAGAAGTGTGTGAATCTTGTTTCCCTCTTCGGTCTGATGCTCTGAAAGTATATCTTAAAATTTGATTTGTTGTCCCTGCTCGGGCGCCAAAATGTGACGGACTTTTCCTTGACTTGCCGGGGTTGATCTCAGTCCGTCCAGGGTTCCTGGAAAGTAGAAATTCCTAACGGTCCTTCTGAAAGAATAACTCTGTTTTGTTCGATACAAAACGTTATAAAAAATTATTTATTTGATAAAATTCTACTTTTCTACTCCTAGGCTGATTTCCTTGCTCTATAAGACGTGACGGAGGTGATAAAGCCTCGGCCAACCTCTGCGGTCGAATGGAGTGATAAAGCCTCCAGACGAGTATACTCTAAGTACAAATGAAGTGAAAAAGCCTTCAGGTGTACTCTTGGTCGGTAGTGATAAAGCCTACCGACTCGTATGCCTGTCTCCTAATCTCTGAATTTCAATGCGAATTCGCCGCCCTTATATACTAATTTTTGCACGCAGGCAGACGGTTATTTTATAATAACAACTTTCAACTAATAGTATTAACAATATAAAACAACTGTTATTCCGGTAAATATTTCCTTCCCATGAATTTCCATGCACCATAATGCTCCTTATTGAATACAATGCCTTTGTACTTGCTCATACCGTGCTTTCCAGGCTTTGGTTTATATATTGTGTGTTTGTATATTTGTTTGTGGTCACCTGATTCTAATACTGTGTTTTTGCTTTGCCCAATGCTTCTGCCTTCTGTTGTATGGCGTGCGTTGGTGTGTTGTATGCTAGTGCGTAAATATGTATAACGAAATTTCAATTAGTAGCGGCGCTTATTTTGACGACTTGCTGCTGATCTCCGTTCACTTAAGTTATTATGTATGTTGTATTTGTAACTGGGTACATTGGATTTTGAGTGTGCAAAGGGTTGATCGACCGCTGCATTTTTATGTTTTGTGCGTATCTACTTTCCAAATATTTAATGCATGTTAGGGTGATCCTATATTCAAAGTTTATGTTTGCGAAAATGTAAATATTTGGCTTGCGTGCAAAAGTGCGCAAGTGTAATTTGCTCTTCAATTTAATAATTATCAATTCAACGTACAACCGAATATATGTATTTAGAGTATAATTCATAAAGGTATACATATGTATATTTCATAAAAAATGTATAAGTGGTAAATTCAAATATAAACTCCAAGTTATTTCAAAACGTATCTTCTTTAGAAAAATGTATGGATATGTGTATGTTGTGAGGATACAAAGTCCTCGACTTTGGGGTCCTCACACTATATATACCACCGGTATCTATGATTTTCTCAGACAACAATATATGCTATACACGTAAGCATTTGGTCAAATTTGAATACATCTAAACGATTTTTAAGATAAATATAAAATAAACAATTAAGAACGGGACTGTCTTCGGCTGTGCCGAAGACTTCATACCTTTCATGAATGGGGCTGAACAATAATCTTATCCCGTTCATAATCTCCGAATAATCGGATGTATAAGATAAGAAATATATAGTGAACAGATCTACATACCTTAACGATTTTTAAGATAAATATAAAATAAAAAACAGGTAGGTAATTCGTGTGAGGATGCAAAGTTTCAGGTTTTTTGTGGTCTGCGTGTAAAAACTATGACTACGAATCACGTATTTCAAAAATATATGACGAAAACGTAACTATTTGATGAAATTTGATGAATTTTGAAGATTCTAGCCGTAAAAAAGGGGTCAAAATGACAGTTTATATGAAGTATATAATATATATACGACCGATCTCTATGATTTTTTCAGACAACAATATATGCTATACACGTAAGCATTTGGTCAAATTTGAACATATCTAAACGATTTTTAAGATAAATATAAAATAAAAAATAGGTAGGTAATCTGTGTGAGGATGCAAAGCTTCACGTTTTTTGTGGTCTGCATGTAAAAACTATGGCTACGAATCACGTATTTCAAAAATATATGACGTAAACGTAACTATTTGATGAAATTTGATGAATTTTGAAGCTTCTAGCCGTAAAAAAGGGGCAAAAATGAGAGTTTATATGAAGTATATAATATATATACCACCGATCTCTATGATTTTTTCAGACAACAATATATGCTATATACGTAAGCATTTTGTGAAACTTGAAGCTTCTAGCTGTTAAAATGGGGCCGAAATCGTAAAAAAATATATATATACTATATATATATACTATATATACCATCATATATATATTATATATATCACCGATCTCCATGATTTTTTGACACAACAATACATACTATATACGTAAGCAATCGGTGAAATTTGAAGCTTATAACTGTTAAAATGGGGAAGAAATTGCGCAAAGTTTCTTATCTGAACAATCGGTTGTATGGGATATATACTATATATACCACCGGTATCTATGATTTTCTCAGACAACAATATATGCTATACCCGTAAGCATTTGGTCAAATTTGAACATATCTAAACGATTTTTAAGATAAATATAAAATAAAAAATAGGTAGGTAATCTGTGTGAGGATGCAAAGCTTCACGTTTTTTGTGGTCTGCATGTAAAAACTATGGCTACGAATCACGTATTCCAAAAATATATGACGTAAACGTAACTATTTGATGAAATTTGTTGAATCTTGAAGCTTCTAGCCGTAAAAAAGGGTCCAATATGACAGTTTATATGAAGTATATAATATATATACCACCGATCTCTATGATTTTTTCAGACAACAATATATGCTATATACGAAAGCATTTTGTGAAATTTGAAGCTTCTAACCGTTAAAACGGGGCAGAAATTGCGCAAAGTTTCTTATCTGAACAATCGGTTGTATGAGATATATACTATATATACAACCGATCTCTATGATTTTTTCAGACAACAATATATGCTATATACGTAAGCAATCGGTGAAATTTGAAGCTTATAGCTGTTAAAATGGAGTAGAAATTGCGAAAAGTTTCTTATCTGAACAATCGGTTGTATGAGATATATACTATATATACAACCGATCTCTATAATTTTTTCAGACAACAATATATGCTATATAAGTAAATATTCGGTGAAATTTGAAGCTTCTAGCTGTTAAAATGGGGCTAAAATTTGCGAAATTATATATATATATACTATATATATTGTTACGAATATTAGCAAAACTGAGGAGTGCTGCCATCTCCAGGCCGATGCTAAGCAGTGACGTGAATTCACATCAATAATTCAATCATTATGTATCTACATAAACGAATCAATAATTGCGTCTACACATATGTACACATTCCGACAAGCAACCTTTACATACAAGGCAGCGAGAGATGAGATGTCATACACAGATGAATTTACTTATACGCTTATGTGTGTGCGGGAGACTGTAAACTACAAACACATGCATATATCTTATCTGAGTGGTCACAAGAGAGGGCAATAATTTGTGCACGTAGTTGTGGCTGGCGATTTTGTAGCCGAAACAACTAGTAACTTCTGGAAATCGAAGAGCCTAGAAGTATGCAGCGTAAACTATAAAAGCGGTGCAGGCGAGTAAGAAGTAATTCAGTTTGATTTGAGATTTGGATTAAGCGCTATCTAGCGAGCTATAGCAGTATTATTTTGAATAGTAGAGTTTCATTTGAGCTGTCAATCAGTTTGGTATTAAGTAAGCTATTCATTGCAAAGTACAAGTGTTATTCTGAAGTACTTGAATAAAGGCCATTTTGCATTATTACATATTGGAGTTATGTATTCAACAGTTTAGCGATACGAACTTAGCAGAAGATTGCAAATAAGAGGATTTGCAAGTAAATTCGTTACAATATATACTATATATACCACCATATATATACTATATATACCACCGATCTTTATGATTTTTTCATACAACAATATATGCTATATACGTAAGTATTCGCTGAAATTTGAAGCCACTAGCTCTAAAAATAGGGCAGTAATTACGAAAAGTTCCTTATCTGAACAATCGGTTGTGGGGAATATATACTATATATACGACCGATCTCATAAATTTTTTCAGGCAACAATATGTGCAATATACGAAAGTATATGGTGAAGTTTGAAGCTTCAATCTGTTAAATTGGGTAAGATATTACAAAAATCCTCTTTTTCTGAAAAATCGGTTGTATGGAGGATATATGCTATAGTGGTCCGATCCGGTCGGTTCCGACAAATGTCTAATCGGACACCCAAATACACCTGCTGACCAAATTTTATCAAGATATCTCAAAAATTGAGGGACTAGTTTGCATACAAACAGACAGACGGACAGACGGACAGACGGACATGGCTAAATCAACTCAGCTCTTCAACCTGATTATTTCGGTATACTTAATGGTGGGTCTATCTATTTTCCTTTAAGGACTTACAATTTTCGGTTTCGTGACGAAATTAATATACCATTTCATTTTCATGAAAGGTATAAAAACAGGTAGGTAATTCGTGTGAGGATGCAAAGTTTCAGGTTTTTTGTGGTCTGCGTGTAAAAACTATGACTACGAATCACGCATTTCAAAAATATATGACGAAAACGTAACTATTTGATGAAATTTGATGAATTTTGAAGATTCTAGCCGTAAAAAAGGGGTCAAAATGACAGTTTATATGAAGTATATAATATATATACGACCGATCTCTATGATTTTTTCAGACAACAATATATGCTATATACGTAAGCATTTTGTGAAATTTGAAGCTTCTAACTGTTAAAACGGGGCAGAAATTGCGAAAAGTTTCTTATCTGAACAATCGGTTGTATGAGATATATACTATGTGTACCACCGATCTCAATGATTTTTTCAGACATCAATATATGCTATACACGTAAGCAGTTGGTGAAATTTGAAGCTTCTAGCTGTTAAAATGGGGCCGAAATCGTAAAAAAATATATATATACTATATATATATACTATATATACCATCATATATATATTATATATATCACCGATCTCCATGATTTTTTGACACAACAATACATACTATATACGTAAGCAATCGGTGAAATTTGAAGCTTATAACTGTTAAAATGGGGAAGAAATTGCGCAAAGTTTCTTATCTGAACAATCGGTTGTATGGGATATATACTATATATACCACCGGTATCTATGATTTTCTAAGACAACAATATATGCTATACACGTAAGCATTTGGTCAAATTTGAACATATCTAAACGATTTTTAAGATAAATATAAAATAAAAAATAGGTAGGTAATCTGTGTGAGGATGCAAAGCTTCACGTTTTTTGTGGTCTGCATGTAAAAACTACGGCTACGAATCACGTATTCCAAAAATATATGACGTAAACGTAACTATTTGATGAAATTTGATGAATCTTGAAGCTTCTAGCCGTAAAAAAGGGTCCAATATGACAGTTTATATGAAGTATATAATATATATACCACCGATCTCTATGATTTTTTCAGACAACAATATATGCTATATACGAAAGCATTTTGTGAAATTTGAAGCTTCTAACTGTTAAAAAGGGGCAGAAATTGCGCAAAGTTTCTTATCTGAACAATCGGTTGTATGAGATATATACTATGTATACCACCGATCTCAACGATTTTTTCAGACATCAATATATGCTATACACGTAAGCAGTTGGTGAAATTTGAAGCTTCTAGCTGTTAAAATGGGGTAGAAATTGCGAAAAGTTTCTTATCTGAACAATCGGTTGTATGAGATATATACTATATATACAACTGATCTCTATGATTTTTTCAGACGACAATATATGTTATATACGTAAGCAATCAGTGAAATTTGAAGCTTATAGCTGTTAAAATGGGGTAGAAATTGCGAAAAGTTTCTTATCTGAACAATCGGTTGTATGAGATATATACTATATATACAACCGATCTCTATGATTTTTTCAGACAACAATATATGCTATATACATAACAAATCGGTGAAATTTGAAGCTTATAGCTGTTAAAATGGGGTAGAAATTGCGAAAAGTTTCTTATCTGAACAATCGGTTGTATGAGATATATACTATATATACAACCGATCTCTATAATTTTTTCAGACAACAATATATGCTATATAAGTAAATATTCGGTGAAATTTGAAGCTTCTAGCTGTTAAAATGGGGCTAAAATTTGCGAAATTATATATATATATACTATATATATATACAATATATACCACCATATATATACTATATATACCACCGATCTTTATGATTTTATCAGACAACAATATATGCTATATACGTAAGCATTCGCTGAAATTTGAAGCCTCTAGCTCTTAAAATAGGGCAGTAATTACGAAAAGTTCCTTATCTGAACAATCGGTTGTGGGGGATATATACTATATATACGACCGATCTCATAAATTTTTTCAGGCAACAATATGTGCAATATACGAAAGTATATGGTGAAGTTTGAAGCTTCAATCTGTTAAATTGGGTAAGATATTACAAAAATCCTCTTTTTCTGAAAAATCGGTTGTATGGAGGATATATGCTATAGTGGTCCGATCCGGTCGGTTCCGACAAATGTCTAATCGGACACCCAAATACACCTGCTCACCAAATTTTATCAAGATATCTCAAAAATTGAGGGACTAGTTTGCATACAAACAGACAGACGGACAGACGGACAGACGGACAGACGGACATGGCTAAATCAACTCAGCTCTTCAACCTGATTATTTCGGTATACTTAATGGTGGGTCTATCTATTTTCCTTTAAGGACTTACAATTTTCGGTTTCGTGACGAAATTAATATACCATTTCATTTTCATGAAAGGTATAAAAATAGGTAGGTAATCTGTGTGAGGATGCAAAGCTTCACGTTTTTTGTGGTCTGCATGTAAAAACTATGGCTACGAATCACGTATTCCAAAAATATATGACGTAAACGTAACTATTTGATGAAATTTGATGAATCTTGAAGCTTCTAGCCGTAAAAAAGGGTCCAATATGACAGTTTATATGAAGTATATAATATATATACCACCGATCTCTATGATTTTTTCAGACAAGAATATATGCTATATACGAAAGCATTTTGTGAAATTTGAAGCTTCTAACTGTTAAAACGGGGCAGAAATTGCGCAAAGTTTCTTTTCTGAACAATCGGTTGTATGAGATATATACTATGTATACCACCGATCTCAACGATTTTTTCAGACATCAATATATGCTATACACGTAAGCAGTTGGTGAAATTTGAAGCTTCTAGCTGTTAAAATGGGGTAGAAATTGCGAAAAGTTTCTTATCTGAACAATCGGTTGTATGAGATATATACTATATATACAACCGATCTCTATGATTTTTTCAGACGACAATATATGTTATATACGTAAGCAATCAGTGAAATTTGAAGCTTATAGCTGTTAAAATGGGGTAGAAATTGCGAAAAGTTTCTTATCTGAACAATCGGTTGTATGAGATATATACTATATATACAACCGATCTCTATGATTTTTTCAGACAACAATATATGCTATATACATAACCAATCGGTGAAATTTGAAGCTTATAGCTGTTAAAATGGGGTAGAAATTGCGAAAAGTTTCTTATCTGAACAATCGGTTGTATGAGATATATACTATATATACAACCGATCTCTATAATTTTTTCAGACAACAATATATGCTATATAAGTAAATATTCGGTGAAATTTGAAGCTTCTAGCTGTTAAAATGGGGCTAAAATTTGCGAAATTATATATATATATGTACTATATATATATACTATATATACCACCATATATATACTATATATACCACCGATCTTTATGATTTTCTCAGACAACAATATATGCTATATACGTAAGCATTCGCTGAAATTTGAAGCCACTAGCTCTTAAAATAGGGCAGTAATTACGAAAAGTTCCTTATCTGAACAATCGGTTGTGGGGGATATATACTATATATAAGACCGATCTCATAAATTTTTTCAGGCAACAATATGTGCAATATACGAAAGTATATGGTGAAGTTTGAAGCTTCAATCTGTTAAATTGGGTAAGATATTACAAAAACCCTCTTTTTCTGAAAAATCGGTTGTATGGAGGATATATGCTATAGTGGTCCGATCCGGTCGGTTCCGACAAATGTCTAATCGGACACCCAAATACACCTGCTCACCAAATTTTATCAAGATATCTCAAAAATTGAGGGACTAGTTTGCATACAAACAGACAGACGGACAGACGGACAGACGGACATGGCTAAATCAACTCAGCTCTTCAACCTGATTATTTCGGTATACTTAATGGTGGGTCTATCTATTTTCCTTTAAGGACTTACAATTTTCGGTTTCGTGACGAAATTAATATACCATTTCATTTTCATGAAAGGTATAAAAATAGGTAGGTAATCTGTGTGAGGATGCCAAGCTTCACGTTTTTTGTGGTCTGCATGTAAAAACTATGGCTACGAATCACGTATTCCAAAAATATATGACGTAAACGTAACTATTTGATGAAATTTGATGAATCTTGAAGCTTCTAGCCGTAAAAAAGGGTCCAATATGACAGTTTATATGAAGTATATAATATATATACCACCGATCTCTATGATTTTTTCAGACAACAATATATGCTATATACGAAAGCATTTTGTGAAATTTGAAGCTTCTAACTGTTAAAACGGGGCAGAAATTGCGCACAGTTTCTTATCTGAACAATCGGTTGTATGAGATATATACTATGTATACCACCGATCTCAACGATTTTTTCAGACATCAATATATGCTATACACGTAAGCAGTTGGTGAAATTTGAAGCTTCTAGCTGTTAAAATGGGGTAGAAATTGCGAAAAGTTTCTTATCTGAACAATCGGTTGTATGAAATATATACTATATATACAACCGATCTCTATGATTTTTTCAGACGACAATATATGTTATATACGTAAGCAATCAGTGAAATTTGAAGCTTATAGCTGTTAAAATGGGGTAGAAATTGCGAAAAGTTTCTTATCTGAACAATCGGTTGTATGAGATATATACTATATATACAACCGATCTCTATGATTTTTTCAGACAACAATATATGCTATATACATAACCAATCGGTGAAATTTGAAGCTTATAGCTGTTAAAATGGGGTAGAAATTGCGAAAAGTTTCTTATCTGAACAATCGGTTGTATGAGATATATACTATATATACAACCGATCTCTATAATTTTTTCAGACAACAATATATGCTATATAAGTAAATATTCGGTGAAATTTGAAGCTTCTAGCTGTTAAAATGGGGCTAAAATTTGCGAAATTATATATATATATACTATATATATATACTATATATACCACCATATATATACTATATATACCACCGATCTTTATGATTTTTTCAGACAACAATATATGCTATATACGTAAGCATTCGCTGAAATTTGAAGCCTCTAGCTCTTAAAATAGGGCAGTAATTACGAAAAGTTCCTTATCTGAACAATCGGTTGTGGGGGATATATACTATATATACGACCGATCTCATAAATTTTTTCAGGCAACAATATGTGCAATATACGAAAGTATATGGTGAAGTTTGAAGCTTTAATCTGTTAAATTGGGTAAGATATTACAAAAATCCTCTTTTTCTGAAAAATCGGTTGTATGGAGGATATATGCTATAGTGGTCCGATCCGGTCGGTTCCGACAAATGTCTAATCGGACACCCAAATACACCTGCTCACCAAATTTTATCAAGATATCTCAAAAATTGAGGGACTAGTTTGCATACAAACAGACAGACGGACAGACGGACAGACGGACATGGCTAAATCAACTCAGCTCTTCAACCTGATTATTTCGGTATACTTAATGGTGGGTCTATCTATTTTCCTTTAAGGACTTACAATTTTCGGTTTCGTGACGAAATTAATATACCATTTCATTTTCATGAAAGGTATAAAAATAGGTAGGTAATCTGTGTGAGGATGCAAAGCTTCACGTTTTTTGTGGTCTGCATGTAAAAACTATGGCTACGAATCACGTATTCCAAAAATATATGACGTAAACGTAACTATTTGATGAAATTTGATGAATCTTGAAGCTTCTAGCCGTAAAAAAGGGTCCAATATGACAGTTTATATGAAGTATATAATATATATACCACCGATCTCTATGATTTTTTCAGACAACAATATATGCTATATACGAAAGCATTTTGTGAAATTTGAAGCTTCTAACTGTTAAAACGGGGCAGAAATTGCGCAAAGTTTCTTATCTGAACAATCGGTTGTATGAGAAATATACTATGTATACCACCGATCTCAACGATTTTTTTAGACATCAATATATGCTATACACGTAAGCAGTTGGTGAAATTTGAAGCTTCTAGCTGTTAAAATGGGGTAGAAATTGCGAAAAGTTTCTTATCTGAACAATCGGTTGTATGAGATATATACTATATATACAACCGATCTCTATGATTTTTTCAGACGACAATATATGTTATATACGTAAGCAATCAGTGAAATTTGAAGCTTATAGCTGTTAAAATGGGGTAGAAATTGCGAAAAGTTTCTTATCTGAACAATCGGTTGTATGAGATATATACTATATATACAACCGATCTCTATGATTTTTTCAGACAACAATATATGCTATATACATAACCAATCGGTGAAATTTGAAGCTTATAGCTGTTAAAATGGGGTAGAAATTGCGAAAAGTTTCTTATCTGAACAATCGGTTGTATGAGATATATACTATATATACAACCGATCTCTATAATTTTTTCAGACAACAATATATGCTATATAGGTAAATATTCGGTGAAATTTGAAGCTTCTAGCTGTTAAAATGGGGCTAAAATTTGCGAAATTATATATATATATACTATATATACCACCATATATATACTATATATACCACCGATCTTTATGATTTTTTCAGACAACAATATATGCTATATGCGTAAGCATTCGCTGAAATTTGAAGCCACTAGCTCTTAAAATAGGGCAGTAATTACGAAAAGTTCCTTATCTGAACAATCGGTTGTGGGGGATATATACTATATATACGACCGATCTCATAAATTTTTTCAGGCAACAATATGTGCAATATACGAAAGTATATGGTGAAGTTTGAAGCTTCAATCTGTTAAATTGGGTAAGATATTACAAAAATCCTCTTTTTCTGAAAAATCGGTTGTATGGAGGATATATGCTATAGTGGTCCGATCCGGTCGGTTCCGACAAATGTCTAATGGGACACCCAAATACACCTGCTCACCAAATTTTATCAAGATATCTCAAAAATTGAGGGACTAGTTTGCATACAAACAGACAGACGGACAGACGGACAGACGGACATGGCTAAATCAACTCAGCTCTTCAACCTGATTATTTCGGTATACTTAATGGTGGGTCTATCTATTTTCCTTTAAGTACTTACAATTTTCGGTTTCGTGACGAAATTAATATACCATTTCATTTTCATGAGAGGTATAAAAATAGGTAGGTAATCTGTGTGAGGATGCAAAGCTTCACGTTTTTTGTGGTCTGCATGTAAAAACTATGGCTACGAATCACGTATTCCAAAAATATATGACGTAAACGTAACTATTTGATGAAATTTGTTGAATCTTGAAGCTTCTAGCCGTAAAAAAGGGTCCAATATGACAGTTTATATGAAGTATATAATATATATACCACCGATCTCTATGATTTTTTCAGACAACAATATATGCTATATACGAAAGCATTTTGTGAAATTTGAAGCTTCTAACTGTTAAAACGGGGCAGAAATTGCGCAAAGTTTCTTATCTGAACAATCGGTTGTATGAGATATATACTATGTATACCACCGATCTCAACGATTTTTTCAGACATCAATATATGCTATACACGTAAGCAGTTGGTGAAATTTGAAGCTTCTAGCTGTTAAAATGGGGTAGAAATTGCGAAAAGTTTCTTATCTGAACAATCGGTTGTATGAGATATATACTATATATACAACCGATCTCTATGATTTTTTCAGACGACAATATATGTTATATACGTAAGCAATCAGTGAAATTTGAAGCTTATAGCTGTTAAAATGGGGTAGAAATTGCGAAAAGTTTCTTATCTGAACAATCGGTTGTATGAGATATATACTATATATACAACCGATCTCTATGATTTTTTCAGACAACAATATATGCTATATACATAACCAATCGGTGAAATTTGAAGCTTATAGCTGTTAAAATGGGGTAGAAATTGCGAAAAGTTTCTTATCTCAACAATCGGTTGTATGAGATATATACTATATATACAACCGATCTCTATAATTTTTTCAGACAACAATATATGCTATATAAGTAAATATTCGGTGAAATTTGAAGCTTCTATCTGTTAAAATGGGGCTAAAATTTGCGAAATTATATATATATATACTATATATATATACTATATATACCACCATATATATACTATATATACCACCGATCTTTATGATTTTTTCAGACAACAATATATGCTATATACGTAAGCATTCGCTGAAATTTGAAGCCTCTAGCTCTTAAAATAGGGCAGTAATTACGAAAAGTTCCTTATCTGAACAATCGGTTGTGGGGGATATATACTATATATACGACCGATCTCATAAATTTTTTCAGGCAACAATATGTGCAATATACGAAAGTATATGGTGAAGTTTGAAGCTTCAATCTGTTAAATTGGGTAAGATATTACAAAAATCCTCTTTTTCTGAAAAATCGGTTGTATGGAGGATATATGCTATAGTGGTCCGATCCGGTCGGTTCCGACAAATGTCTAATCGAACACCCAAATACACCTGCTCACCAAATTTTATCAAGATATCTCAAAAATTGAGGGACTAGTTTGCATACAAACAGACAGACGGACAGACGGACAGACGGACAGACGGACATGGCTAAATCAACTCAGCTCTTCAACCTGATTATTTCGGTATACTTAATGGTGGGTCTATCTATTTTCCTTTAAGGACTTACAATTTTCGGTTTCGTGACGAAATTAATATACCATTTCATTTTCATGAAAGGTATAAAAATAGGTAGGTAATCTGTGTGAGGATGCAAAGCTTCACGTTTTTTGTGGTCTGCATGTAAAAACTATGGCTACGAATCACGTATTCCAAAAATATATGACGTAAACGTAACTATTTGATGAAATTTGATGAATCTTGAAGCTTCTAGCCGTAAAAAAGGGTCCAATATGACAGTTTATATGAAGTATATAATATATATACCACCGATCTCTATGATTTTTTCAGACAACAATATATGCTATATACGAAAGCATTTTGTGAAATTTGAAGCTTCTAACTGTTAAAATGGGGTAGAAATTGCGAAAAGTTTCTTATCTGAACAATCGGTTGTATGAGATATATACTATATATACAACCGATCTCTATGACTTTTTCAGACGACAATATATGTTATATACGTAAGCAATCAGTGAAATTTGAAGCTTATAGCTGTTAAAATGGGGTAGAAATTGCGAAAAGTTTCTTATCTGAACAATCGGTTGTATGAGATATATACTATATATACAACCGATCTCTATGATTTTTTCAGACAACAATATATGCTATATACATAACCAATCGGTGAAATTTGAAGCTTATAGCTGTTAAAATGGGGTAGAAATTGCGAAAAGTTTCTTATCTGAACAATCGGTTGTATGAGATATATACTATATATACAACCGATCTCTATAATTTTTTCAGACAACAATATATGCTATATAAGTAAATATTCGGTGAAATTTGAAGCTTATAGCTGTTAAAATGGGGCTAAAATTTGCGAAATTATATATATATATACTATATATATATACTATATATACCACCATATATATACTATATATACCACCGATCTTTATGATTTTTTCAGACAACAATATATGCTATATACGTAAGCATTCGCTGAAATTTGAAGCCTCTAGCTCTTAAAATAGGGCAGTAATTACGAAAAGTTCCTTATCTGAACAATCGGTTGTGGGGGATATATACTATATATACGACCGATCTCATAAATTTTTTCAGGCAACAATATGTGCAATATACGAAAGTATATGGTGAAGTTTGAAGCTTCAATCTGTTAAATTGGGTAAGATATTACAAAAATCCTCTTTTTCTGAAAAATCGGTTGTATGGAGGATATATGCTATAGTGGTCCGATCCGGTCGGTTCCGACAAATGTCTAATCGGACACCCAAATACACCTGCTCACCAAATTTTATCAAGATATCTCAAAAATTGAGGGACTAGTTTGCATACAAACAGACAGACGGACAGACGGACAGACGGACATGGCTAAATCAACTCAGCTCTTCAACCTGATTATTTCGGTATACTTAATGGTGGGTCTATCTATTTTCCTTTAAGGACTTACAATTTTCGGTTTCGTGACGAAATTAATATACCATTTCATTTTCATGAAAGGTATAAAAATAGGTAGGTAATCTGTGTGAGGATGCAAAGCTTCACGTTTTTTGTGGTCTGCATGTAAAAACTATGGCTACGAATCACGTATTTCAAAAATATATGACGTAAACGTAACTATTTGATGAAATTTGATGAATCTTGAAGCTTCTAGCCGTAAAAAAGGGTCCAATATGACAGTTTATATGAAGTATATAATATATATACCACCGATCTCTATGATTTTTTCAGACAACAATATATGCTATATACGAAAGCATTTTGTGAAATTTGAAGCTTCTAACTGTTAAAACGGGGCAGAAATTGCGCAAAGTTTCTTATCTGAACAATCGGTTGTATGAGATATATACTATGTATACCACCGATCTCAACGATTTTTTCAGACATCAATATATGCTATACACGTAAGCAGTTGGTGAAATTTGAAGCTTCTAGCTGTTAAAATGGGGTAGAAATTGCGAAAAGTTTCTTATCTGAACAATCGGTTGTATGAGATATATACTATATATACAACCGATCTCTATGATTTTTTCAGACGACAATATATGTTATATACGTAAGCAATCAGTGAAATTTGAAGCTTATAGCTGTTAAAATGGGGTAGAAATTGCGAAAAGTTTCTTATCTGAACAATCGGTTGTATGAGATATATACTATATATACAACCGATCTCTATGATTTTTTCAGACAACAATATATGCTATATACATAACCAATCGGTGAAATTTGAAGCTTATAGCTGTTAAAATGGGGTAGAAATTGCGAAAAGTTTCTTATCTGAGCAATCGGTTGTATGAGATATATACTATATATACAACCGATCTCTATAATTTTTTCAGACAACAATATATGCTATATAAGTAAATATTCGGTGAAATTTGAAGGTTCTAGCTGTTAAAATGGGGCTAAAATTTGCGAAATTATATATATATATACTATATATATATACTATATATACCACCATATATATACTATATATACCACCGATCTTTATGATTTTTCAGACAACAATATATGCTATATACGTAAGCATTCGCTGAAATTTGAAGCCACTAGCTCTTAAAATAGGGCAGTAATTACGAAAAGTTCCTTATCTGAACAATCGGTTGTGGGGGATATATACTATATATACGACCGATCTCATAAATTTTTTCAGGCAACAATATGTGCAATATACGAAAGTATATGGTGAAGTTTGAAGCTTCAATCTGTTAAATTGGGTAAGATATTACAAAAATCCTCTTTTTCTGAAAAATCGGTTGTATGGAGGATATATGCTATAGTGGTCCGATCCGGTCGGTTC
This sequence comes from Eurosta solidaginis, assembly GCF_040869045.1. NCBI lineage: Eukaryota > Metazoa > Arthropoda > Insecta > Diptera > Tephritidae > Eurosta > Eurosta solidaginis. The sequence continues at coordinate 37,163 of NW_027137269.1, read as the reverse complement.
CGACAAATGTCTAATCGGACACCCAAATACACCTGCTCACCAAATTTTATCAAGATATCTCAAAAATTGAGGGACTAGTTTGCATACAAACAGACAGACGGACAGACGGACAGACGGACATGGCTAAATCAACTCAGCTCTTCAACCTGATTATTTCGGTATACTTAATGGTGGGTCTATCTATTTTCCTTTAAGGACTTACAATTTTCGGTTTCGTGACGAAATTAATATACCATTTCATTTTCATGAAAGGTATAAAAATAGGTAGGTAATCTGTGTGAGGATGCAAAGCTTCACGTTTTTTGTGGTCTGCATGTAAAAACTATGGCTACGAATCACGTATTCCAAAAATATATGACGTAAACGTAACTATTTGATGAAATTTGATGAATCTTGAAGCTTCTAGCCGTAAAAAAGGGTCCAATATGACAGTTTATATGAAGTATATAATATATATACCACCGATCTCTATGATTTTTTCAGACAACAATATATGCTATATACGAAAGCATTTTGTGAAATTTGAAGCTTCTAACTGTTAAAACGGGGCAGAAATTGCGCAAAGTTTCTTATCTGAACAATCGGTTGTATGAGATATATACTATGTATACCACCGATCTCAACGATTTTTTCAGACATCAATATATGCTATACACGTAAGCAGTTGGTGAAATTTGAAGCTTCTAGCTGTTAAAATGGGGTAGAAATTGCGAAAAGTTTCTTATCTGAACAATCGGTTGTATGAAATATATACTATATATACAACCGATCTCTATGATTTTTTCAGACGACAATATATGTTATATACGTAAGCAATCAGTGAAATTTGAAGCTTATAGCTGTTAAAATGGGGTAGAAATTGCGAAAAGTTTCTTATCTGAACAATCGGTTGTATGAGATATATACTATATATACAACCGATCTCTATGATTTTTTCAGACAACAATATATGCTATATACATAACCAATCGGTGAAATTTGAAGCTTATAGCTGTTAAAATGGGGTAGAAATTGCGAAAAGTTTCTTATCTGAACAATCGGTTGTATGAGATATATACTATATATACAACCGATCTCTATAATTTTTTCAGACAACAATATATGCTATATAAGTAAATATTCGGTGAAATTTGAAGCTTCTAGCTGTTAAAATGGGGCTAAAATTTGCGAAATTATATATATATATACTATATATATATATACTATATATACCACCGATCTTTATGATTTTTTCAGACAACAATATATGCTATATACGTAAGCATTCGCTGAAATTTGAAGCCTCTAGCTCTTAAAATAGGGCAGTAATTACGAAAAGTTCCTTATCTGAACAATCGGTTGTGGGGGATATATACTATATATACAACCGATCTCATAAATTTTTTCAGGCAACAATATGTGCAATATACGAAAGTATATGGTGAAGTTTGAAGCTTCAATCTGTTAAATTGGGTAAGATATTACAAAAATCCTCTTTTTCTGAAAAATCGGTTGTATGGAGGATATATGCTATAGTGGTCCGATCCGGTCGGTTCCGACAAATGTCTAATCGGACACCCAAATACACCTGCTCACCAAATTTTATCAAGATATCTCAAAAATTGAGGGACTAGTTTGCATACAAACAGACAGACGGACAGACGGACAGACGGACATGGCTAAATCAACTCAGCTCTTCAACCTGATTATTTCGGTATACTTAATGGTGGGTCTATCTATTTTCCTTTAAGGACTTACAATTTTCGGTTTCGTGACGAAATTAATATACCATTTCATTTTCATGAAAGGTATAAAAATAGGTAGGTAATCTGTGTGAGGATGCAAAGCTTCACGTTTTTTGTGGTCTGCATGTAAAAACTATGGCTACGAATCACGTATTCCAAAAATATATGACGTAAACGTAACTATTAGATGAAATTTGTTGAATCTTGAAGCTTCTAGCCGTAAAAAAGGGTCCAATATGACAGTTTATATGAAGTATATAATATATATACCACCGATCTCTATGATTTTTTCAGACAACAATATATGCTATATACGAAAGCATTTTGTGAAATTTGAAGCTTCTAACTGTTAAAACGGGGCAGAAATTGCGCAAAGTTTCTTATCTGAACAATCGGTTGTATGAGATATATACTATGTATACCACCGATCTCAACGATTTTTTCAGACATCAATATATGCTATACACGTAAGCAGTTGGTGAAATTTGAAGCATCTAGCTGTTAAAATGGGGTAGAAATTGCGAAAAGTTTCTTATCTGAACAATCGGTTGTATGAGATATATACTATATATACAACCGATCTCTATGATTTTTTCAGACGACAATATATGTTATATACGTAAGCAATCAGTGAAAGTTGAAGCTTATAGCTGTTAAAATGGGGTAGAAATTGCGAAAAGTTTCTTATCTGAACAATCGGTTGTATGAGATATATACTATATATACAACCGATCTCTATGATTTTTTCAGACAACAATATATGCTATATACATAACCAATCGGTGAAATTTGAAGCTTATAGCTGTTAAAATGGGGTAGAAATTGCGAAAAGTTTCTTATCTGAACAATCGGTTGTATGAGATATATACTATATATACAACCGATCTCTATAATTTTTTCAGACAACAATATATGCTATATAAGTAAATATTCGGTGAAATTTGAAGCTTCTAGCTGTTAAAATGGGGCTAAAATTTGCGAAATTATATATATATATACTATATATATATACTATATATACCACCATATATATACTATATATACCACCGATCTTTATGATTTTTTCAGACAACAATATATGCTATATACGTAAGCATTCGCTGAAATTTGAAGCCTCTAGCTCTTAAAATAGGGCAGTAATTACGAAAAGTTCCTTATCTGAACAATCGGTTGTGGGGGATATATACTATATATACGACCGATCTCATAAATTTTTTCAGGCAACAATATGTGCAATATACGAAAGTATATGGTGAAGTTTGAAGCTTCAATCTGTTAAATTGGGTAAGATATTACAAAAATCCTCTTTTTCTGAAAAATCGGTTGTATGGAGGATATATGCTATAGTGGTCCGATCCGGTCGGTTCCGACAAATGTCTAATCGGACACCCAAATACACCTGCTCACCAAATTTTATCAAGATATCTCAAAAATTGAGGAACTAGTTTGCATACAAACAGACAGACGGACAGACGGACAGACGGACAGACGGACATGGCTAAATCAACTCAGCTCTTCAACCTGATTATTTCGGTATACTTAATGGTGGGTCTATCTATTTTCCTTTAAGGACTTACAATTTTCGGTTTCGTGACGAAATTAATATACCATTTCATTTTCATGAAAGGTATAAAAATAGGTAGGTAATCTGTGTGAGGATGCAAAGCTTCACGTTTTTTGTGGTCTGCATGTAAAAACTATGGCTACGAATCACGTATTCCAAAAATATATGACGTAAACGTAACTATTTGATGAAATTTGATGAATCTTGAAGCTTCTAGCCGTAAAAAAGGGTCCAATATGACAGTTTATATGAAGTATATAATATATATACCACCGATCTCTATGATTTTTTCAGACAACAATATATGCTATATACGAAAGCATTTTGTGAAATTTGAAGCTTCTAACTGTTAAAACGGGGCAGAAATTGCGCAAAGTTTCTTATCTGAACAATCGGTTGTATGAGATATATACTATGTATACCACCGATCTCAACGATTTTTTCAGACATCAATATATGCTATACACGTAAGCAGTTGGTGAAATTTGAAGCTTCTAGCTGTTAAAATGGGGTAGAAATTGCGAAAAGTTTCTTATCTGAACAATCGGTTGTATGAGATATATACTATATATACAACCGATCTCTATGATTTTTTCAGACGACAATATATGTTATATACGTAAGCAATCAGTGAAATTTGAAGCTTATAGCTGTTAAAATGGGGTAGAAATTGCGAAAAGTTTCTTATCTGAACAATCGGTTGTATGAGATATATACTATATATACAACCGATCTCTATGATTTTTTCAGACAACAATATATGCTATATACATAACCAATCGGTGAAATTTGAAGCTTATAGCTGTTAAAATTGGGTAGAAATTGCGAAAAGTTTCTTATCTGAACAATCGGTTGTATGAGATATATACTATATATACAACCGATCTCTATAATTTTTTCAGACAACAATATATGCTATATAAGTAAATATTCGGTGAAATTTGAAGCTTCTAGCTGTTAAAATGGGGCTAAAATTTGCGAAATTATATATATATATACTATATATATATACTATATATACCACCATATATATACTATATATACCACCGATCTTTATGATTTTTTCAGACAACAATATATGCTATATACGTAAGCATTCGCTGAAATTTGAAGCCTCTAGCTCTTAAAATAGGGCAGTAATTACGAAAAGTTCCTTATCTGAACAATCGGTTGTGGGGGATATATACTATATATACGACCGATCTCATAAATTTTTTCAGGCAACAATATGTGCAATATACGAAAGTATATGGTGAAGTTTGAAGCTTCAATCTGTTAAATTGGGTAAGATATTACAAAAATCCTCTTTTTCTGAAAAATCGGTTGTATGGAGGATATATGCTATAGTGGTCCGATCCGGTCGGTTCCGACAAATGTCTAATCGGACACCCAAATACACCTGCTCACCAAATTTTATCAAGATATCTCAAAAATTGAGGGACTAGTTTGCATACAAACAGACAGACGGACAGACGGACAGACGGACATGGCTAAATCAACTCAGCTCTTCAACCTGATTATTTCGGTATACTTAATGGTGGGTCTATCTATTTTCCTTTAAGGACTTACAATTTTCGGTTTCGTGACGAAATTAATATACCATTTCATTTTCATGAAAGGTATAAAAATAGGTAGGTAATCTGTGTGAGGATGCAAAGCTTCACGTTTTTTGTGGTCTGCATGTAAAACCTATGGCTACGAATCACGTATTCCAAAAATATATGACGTAAACGTAACTATTTGATGAAATTTGATGAATCTTGAAGCTTCTAGCCGTAAAAAAGGGTCCAATATGACAGTTTATATGAAGTATATAATATATATACCACCGATCTCTATGATTTTTTCAGACAACAATATATGCTATATACGAAAGCATTTTGTGAAATTTGAAGCTTCTAACTGTTAAAACGGGGCAGAAATTGCGCAAAGTTTCTTATCTGAACAATCGGTTGTATGAGATATATACTATGTATACCACCGATCTCAACGATTTTTTCAGACATCAATATATGCTATACACGTAAGCAGTTGGTGAAATTTGAAGCTTCTAGCTGTTAAAATGGGGTAGAAATTGCGAAAAGTTTCTTATCTGAACAATCGGTTGTATGAGATATATACTATATATACAACCGATCTCTATGATTTTTTCAGACGACAATATATGTTATATACGTAAGCAATCAGTGAAATTTGAAGCTTATAGCTGTTAAAATGGGGTAGAAATTGCGAAAAGTTTCTTATCTGAACAATCGGTTGTATGAGATATATACTATATATACAACCGATCTCTATGATTTTTTCAGACAACAATATATGCTATATACATAACCAATCGGTGAAATTTGAAGCTTATAGCTGTTAAAATGGGGTAGAAATTGCGAAAAGTTTCTTATCTGAACAATCGGTTGTATGAGATATATACTATATATACAACCGATCTCTATAATTTTTTCAGACAACAATATATGCTATATAAGTAAATATTCGGTGAAATTTGAAGCTTCTAGCTGTTAAAATGGGGCTAAAATTTGCGAAATTATATATATATATACTATATATATATACTATATATACCACCATATATATACTATATATACCACCGATCTTTATGATTTTTTCAGACAACAATATATGCTATATACGTAAGCATTCGCTGAAATTTGAAGCCTCTAGCTCTTAAAATAGGGCAGTAATTACGAAAAGTTCCTTATCTGAACAATCGGTTGTGGGGGATATATATGCAATATACGAAAGTATATGGTGAAGTTTGAAGCTTCAATCTGTTAAATTGGGTAAGATATTACAAAAATCCTCTTTTTCTGAAAAATCGGTTGTATGGAGGATATATGCTATAGTGGTCCGATCCGGTCGGTTCCGACAAATGTCTAATCGGACACCCAAATACACCTGCTCACCAAATTTTATCAAGATATCTCAAAAATTGAGGGACTAGTTTGCATACAAACAGACAGACGGACAGACGGACAGACGGACATGGCTAAATCAACTCAGCTCTTCAACCTGATTATTTCGGTATACTTAATGGTGGGTCTATCTATTTTCCTTTAAGGACTTACAATTTTCAGTTTCGTGACGAAATTAATATACCATTTCATTTTCATGAAAGGTATAAAAATAGGTAGGTAATCTGTGTGAGGATGCAAAGCTTCACGTTTTTTGTGGTCTGCATGTAAAAACTATGGCTACGAATCACGTATTCCAAAAATATATGACGTAAACGTAACTATTTGATGAAATTTGATGAATCTTGAAGCTTCTAGCCGTAAAAAAGGGTCCAATATGACAGTTTATATGAAGTATATAATATATATACCACCGATCTCTATGATTTTTTCAGACAACAATATATGCTATATACGAAAGCATTTTGTGAAATTTGAAGCTTCTAACTGTTAAAACGGGGCAGAAATTGCGCAAAGTTTCTTATCTGAACAATCGGTTGTATGAGATATATACTATGTATACCACCGATCTCAACGATTTTTTCAGACATCAATATATGCTATACACGTAAGCAGTTGGTGAAATTTGAAGCTTCTAGCTGTTAAAATGGGGTAGAAATTTCGAAAAGTTTCTTATCTGAACAATCGGTTGTATGAGATATATACTATATATACAACCGATCTCTATGATTTTTTCAGACGACAATATATGTTATATGCGTAAGCAATCAGTGAAATTTGAAGCTTATAGCTGTTAAAATGGGGTAGAAATTGCGAAAAGTTTCTTATCTGAACAATCGGTTGTATGAGATATATACTATATATACAACCGATCTCTATGATTTTTTCAGACAACAAAAAATGCGCTATACATAACCAATCGGTGAAATTTGAAGCTTATAGCTGTTAAAATGGGGTAGAAATTGCGAAAAGTTTCTTATCTGAACAATCGGTTGTATGAGATATATACTATATATACAACCGATCTCTATAATTTTTTCAGACAACAATATATGCTATATAAGTAAATATTCGGTGAAATTTGAAGCTTCTAGCTGTTAAAATGGGGCTAAAATTTGCGAAATTATATATATATATACTATATATACCACCGATCTTTATGATTTTTTCAGACAACAATATATGCTATATACGTAAGCATTCGCTGAAATTTGAAGCCACTAGCTCTAAAAATAGGGCAGTAATTACGAAAAGTTCCTTATCTGAACAATCGGTTGTGGGGGATATATACTATATATACGACCGATCTCATAAATTTTTTCAGGCAACAATATGTGCAATATACGAAAGTATATGGTGAAGTTTGAAGCTTCAATCTGTTAAATTGGGTAAGATATTACAAAAATCCTCTTTTTCTGAAAAATCGGTTGTATGGAGGATATATGCTATAGTGGTCCGATCCGGTCGGTTCCGACAAATGTCTAATCGGACACCCAAATACACCTGCTCACCAAATTTTATCAAGATATCTCAAAAATTGAGGGACTAGTTTGCATACAAACAGACAGACGGACAGACGGACAGACGGACATGGCTAAACCAACTCAGCTCTTCAAGCTGATTATTTCGGTATACTTAATGGTGGGTCTATCTATTTTCCTTTAAGGACTTACAATTTTGGTTTCGTGACGAAATTAATATACCATTTCATTTTCATGAAAGGTATAAAAACAGGTAGGTAATTCGTGTGAGGATGCAAAGTTTCAGGTTGTTTGTGGTCTGCGTGTAAAAACTATGACTACGAATCACGTATTTCAAAAATATATGACGAAAACGTAACTATTTGATGAAATTTGATGAATTTTGAAGATTCTAGCCGTAAAAAAGGGGTCAAAATGACAGTTTATATGAAGTATATAATATATATACGACCGATCTCTATGATTTTTTCAGACAACAATATATGCTATATACGTAAGCATTTTGTGAAATTTGAAGCTTCTAACTGTTAAAACGGGGCAGAAATTGCGTAAAGTTTCTTATCTGAACAATCGGTTGTATGAGATATATACTATGTGTACCACCGATCTCAATGATTTTTTCAGACATCAATATATGCTATACACGTAAGCAGTTGGTGAAATTTGAAGCTTCTAGCTGTTAAAATGGGGCCGAAATCGTAAAAAAATATATATATACTATATATATATACTATATATACCATCATATATATATTATATATATCACCGATCTCCATGATTTTTTGACACAACAATACATACTATATACGTAAGCAATCGGTGAAATTTGAAGCTTATAACTGTTAAAATGGGGAAGAAATTGCGCAAAGTTTCTTATCTGAACAATCGGTTGTATGGGATATATACTATATATACCACCGGTATCTATGATTTTCTCAGACAACAATATATGCTATACACGTAAGCATTTGGTCAAATTTGAACATATCTAAACGATTTTTAAGATAAATATAAAATAAAAAATAGGTAGGTAATCTGTGTGAGGATGCAAAGCTTCACGTTTTTTGTGGTCTGCATGTAAAAACTATGGCTACGAATCACGTATTCCAAAAATATATGACGTAAACGTAACTATTTGATGAAATTTGATGAATCTTGAAGCTTCTAGCCGTAAAAAAGGGTCCAATATGACAGTTTATATGAAGTATATAATATATATACCACCGATCTCTATGATTTTTTCAGACAACAATATATGCTATATACGAAAGCATTTTGTGAAATTTGAAGCTTCTAACTGTTAAAACGGGGCAGAAATTGCGCAAAGTTTCTTATCTGACCAATCGGTTGTATGAGATATATACTATGTATACCACCGATCTCAACGATTTTTTCAGACATCAATATATGCTATACACGTAAGCAGTTGGTGAAATTTGAAGCTTCTAGCTGTTAAAATGGGGTAGAAATTGCGAAAAGTTTCTTATCTGAACAATCGGTTGTATGAGATATATACTATATATACAACCGATCTCTATGATTTTTTCAGACGACAATATATGTTATATACGTAAGCAATCAGTGAAATTTGAAGCTTATAGCTGTTAAAATGGGGTAGAAATTGCGAAAAGTTTCTTATCTGAACAATCGGTTGTATGAGATATATACTATATATACAACCGATCTCTATGATTTTTTCAGACAACAATATATGCTATATACATAACCAATCGGTGAAATTTGAAGCTTATAGCTGTTAAAATGGGGTAGAAATTGCGAAAAGTTTCTTATCTGAACAATCGGTTGTATGAGATATATACTATATATACAACCGATCTCTATAATTTTTTCAGACAACAATATATGCTATATAAGTAAATATTCGGTGAAATTTGAAGCTTCTAGCTGTTAAAATGGGGCTAAAATTTGCGAAATTATATATATATATACTATATATATATACTATATATACCACCATATATATACTATATATACCACCGATCTTTATGATTTTTTCAGACAACAATATATGCTATATACGTAAGCATTCGCTGAAATTTGAAGCCTCTAGCTCTTAAAATAGGGCAGTAATTACGAAAAGTTCCTTATCTGAACAATCGGTTGTGGGGGATATATACTATATATACGAGCGATCTCATAAATTTTTTCAGGCAACAATATGTGCAATATACGAAAGTATATGGTGAAGTTTGAAGCTTCAATCTGTTAAATTGGGTAAGATATTACAAAAATCCTCTTTTTCTGAAAAATCGGATGTATGGAGGATATATGCTATAGTGGTCCGATCCGGTCGGTTCCGACAAATGTCTAATCGGACACCCAAATACACCTGCTCACCAAATTTTATCAAGATATCTCAAAAATTGAGGGACTAGTTTGCATACAAACAGACAGACGGACAGACGGACAGACGGACATGGCTAAATCAACTCAGCTCTTCAACCTGATTATTTCGGTATACTTAATGGTGGGTCTATCTATTTTCCTTTAAGGACTTACAATTTTCGGTTTCGTGACGAAATTAATATACCATTTCATTTTCATGAAAGGTATAAAAATAGGTAGGTAATCTGTGTGAGGATGCAAAGCTTCACGTTTTTTGTGGTCTGCATGTAAAAACTATGGCTACGAATCACGTATTCCAAAAATATATGACGTAAACGTAACTATTTGATGAAATTTGATGAATCTTGAAGCTTCTAGCCGTAAAAAAGGGTCCAATATGACAGTTTATATGAAGTATATAATATATATACCACCGATCTCTATGATTTTTTCAGACAACAATATATGCTATATACGAAAGCATTTTGTGAAATTTGAAGCTTCTAACTGTTAAAACGGGGCAGAAATTGCGCAAAGTTTCTTATCTGAACAATCGGTTGTATGAGATATATACTATGTATACCACCGATCTCAACGATTTTTTCAGACATCAATACATGCTATACACGTAAGCAGTTGGTGAAATTTGAAGCTTCTCGCTGTTAAAATGGGGTAGAAATTGCGAAAAGTTTCTTATCTGAACAATCGGTTGTATGAGATATATACTATATATACAACCGATCTCTATGATTTTTTCAGACGACAATATATGTTATATACGTAAGCAATCAGTGAAATTTGAAGCTTATAGCTGTTAAAATGGGGTAGAAATTGCGAAAATTTTCTTATCTGAACAATCGGTTGTATGAGATATATACTATATATACAACCGATCTCTATGATTTTTTCAGACAACAATATATGCTATATACATAACCAATCGGTGAAATTTGAAGCTTATAGCTGTTAAAATGGGGTAGAAATTGCGAAAAGTTTCTTATCTGAACAATCGGTTGTATGAGATATATACTATATATACAACCGATCTCTATAATTTTTTCAGACAACAATATATGCTATATAAGTAAATATTCGGTGAAATTTGAAGCTTCTAGCTGTTAAAATGGGGCTAAAATTTGCGAAATTATATATATATATACTATATATATATACTATATATACCACCATATATATACTATATATACCACCGATCTTTATGATTTTTTCAGACAACAATATATGCTATATACGTAAGCATTCGCTGAAATTTGAAGCCTCTAGCTCTTAAAATAGGGCAGTAATTACGAAAAGTTCCTTATCTGAACAATCGGTTGTGGGGGATATATACTATATATACGACCGATCTCATAAATTTTTTCAGGCAACAATATGTGCAATATACGAAAGTATATGGTGAAGTTTGAAGCTTCAATCTGTTAAATTGGGTAAGATATTACAAAAATCCTCTTTTTCTGAAAAATCGGTTGTATGGAGGATATATGCTATAGTGGTCCGATCCGGTCGGTTCCGACAAATGTCTAATCGGACACCCAAATACACCTGCTCACCACATTTTATCAAGATATCTCAAAAATTGAGGGACTAGTTTGCATACAAACAGACAGACGGACAGACGGACAGACGGACAGACGGACATGGCTAAATCAACTCAGCTCTTCAACCTGATTATTTCGGTATACTTAATGGTGGGTCTATCTATTTTCCTTTAAGGACTTACAATTTTCGGTTTCGTGACGAAATTAATATACCATTTCATTTTCATGAAAGGTATAAAAATAGGTAGGTAATCTGTGTGAGGATGCAAAGCTTCACGTTTTTTGTGGTCTGCATGTAAAAACTATTGCTATGAATCACGTATTCCAAAAATATATGACGTAAACGTAACTATTTGATGAAATTTGATGAATCTTGAAGCTTCTAGCCGTAAAAAAGGGTCCAATATGACAGTTTATATGAAGTATATAATATATATATCACCGATCTCTATGATTTTTTCAGACAACAATATATGCTAGATACGAAAGCATTTTGTTAAATTTGAAGCTTCTAACTGTTAAAACGGGGCAGAAATTGCGCAAAGTTTCTTATCTGAACAATCGGTTGTATGAGATATATACTATGTATACCACCGATCTCAACGATTTTTTCAGACATCAATATATGCTATACACGTAAGCAGTTGGTGAAATTTGAAGCTTCTAGCTGTTAAAATGGGGTAGAAATTGCGAAAAGTTTCTTATCTGAACAATCGGTTGTATGAGATATATACTATATATACAACCGATCTCTATGATTTTTTCAGACGACAATATATGTTATATACGTAAGCAATCAGTGAAATTTGAAGCTTATAGCTGTTAAAATGGGGTAGAAATTGCGAAAAGTTTCTTATCTGAACAATCGGTTGTATGAGATATATACTATATATACAACCGATCTCTATGATTTTTTCAGACAACAATATATGCTATATACATAACCAATCGGTGAAATTTGAAGCTTATAGCTGTTAAAATGGGGTAGAAATTGCGAAAAGTTTCTTATCTGAACAATCGGTTGTATGAGATATATACTATATATACAACCGATCTCTATAATTTTTTCAGACAACAATATATGCTATATAAGTAAATATTCGGTGAAATTTGAAGCTTCTAGCTGTTAAAATGGGGCTAAAATTTGCGAAAATATATATATATATATACTATATATATATACTATATATACCACCATATATATACTATATATACCACCGATCTTTATGATTTTTTCAGACAACAATATATGCTATATACGTAAGCATTCGCTGAAATTTGAAGCCACTAGCTCTTAAAATAGGGCAGTAATTACGAAAAGTTCCTTATCTGAACAATCGGTTGTGGGGGATATATACTATATATACGACCGATCTCATAAATTTTTTCAGGCAACAATATGTGCAATATACGAAAGTATATGGTGAAGTTTGAAACTTCAATCTGTTAAATTGGGAAAGATATTACAAAAATCCTCTTTTTCTGAAAAATCGGTTGTATGGAGGATATATGCTATAGTGGTCCGATCCGGTCGGTTCCGACAAATGTCTAATCGGACACCCAAATACACCTGCTCACCAAATTTTATCAAGATATCTCAAAAATTGAGGGACTAGTTTGCATACAAACAGACAGACGGACAGACGGACAGACGGACATGGCTAAATCAACTCAGCTCTTCAACCTGATTATTTCGGTATACTTAATGGTGGGTCTATCTATTTTCCTTTAAGGACTTACAATTTTCGGTTTCGTGACGAAATTAATATACCATTTCATTTTCATGAAAGGTATAAAAATAGGTAGGTAATCTGTGTGAGGATGCAAAGCTTCACGTTTTTTGTGGTCTGCATGTAAAAACTATGGCTACGAATCACGTATTCCAAAAATATATGACGTAAACGTAACTATTTGATGAAATTTGATGAATCTTGAAGCTTCTAGCCGTAAAAAAGGGTCCAATATGAGAGTTTATATGAAGTATATAATATATATACCACCGATCTCTATGATTTTTTCAGACAACAATATATGCTATATACGAAAGCATTTTGTGAAATTTGAAGCTTCTAACTGTTAAAACGGGGCAGAAATTGCGCAAAGTTTCTTATCTGAACAATCGGTTGTATGAGATATATACTATGTATACCACCGATCTCAACGATTTTTTCAGACATCAATATATGCTATACACGTAAGCAGTTGGTGAAATTTGAAGCTTCTAGCTGTTAAAATGGGGTAGAAATTGCGAAAAGTTTCTTATCTGAACAATCGGTTGTATGAAATATATACTATATATACAACCGATCTCTGTGATTTTTTCAGACGACAATATATGTTATATACGTAAGCAATCAGTGAAATTTGAAGCTTATAGCTGTTAAAATGGGGTAGAAATTGCGAAAAGTTTCTTATCTGAACAATCGGTTGTATGAGATATATACTATATATACAACCGATCTCTATGATTTTTTCAGACAACAATATATGCTATATACATAACCAATCAGTGAAATTTGAAGCTTATAGCTGTTAAAATGGGGTAGAAATTGCGAAAAGTTTCTTATCTGAACAATCGGTTGTATGAGATATATACTATATATACAACCGATCTCTATAATTTTTTCAGACAACAATATATGCTATATAAGTAAATATTCGGTGAAATTTGAAGCTTCTAGCTGTTAAAATGGGGCTAAAATTTGCGAAATTATATATATATATACTATATATATATACTATATATACCACCATATATATACTATATATACCACCGATCTTTATGATTTTTTCAGACAACAATATATGCTATATACGCAAGCATTTGCTAAAATTTGAAGCCTCTAGCTCTTAAAATAGGGCAGTAATTACGAAAAGTTCCTTATCTGAACAATCGGTTGTGGGGGATATATACTATATATACGACCGATCTCATAAATTTTTTCAGGCAACAATATGTGCAATATACGAAAGTATATGGTGAAGTTTGAAGCTTCAATCTGTTAAATTGGGTAAGATATTACAAAAATCCTCTTTTTCTGAAAAATCGGTTGTATGGAGGATATATGCTATAGTGGTCCGATCCGGTCGGTTCCGACAAATGTCTAATCGGACACCCAAATACACCTGCTCACCAAATTTTATCAAGATATCTCAAAAATTGAGGGACTAGTTTGCATACAAACAGACAGACGGACAGACGGACAGACGGACATGGCTAAATCAACTCAGCTCTTCAACCTGATTATTTCGGTATACTTAATGGTGGGTCTATCTATTTTCCTTTAAGGACTTACAATTTTCGGTTTCGTGACGAAATTAATATACCATTTCATTTTCATGAAAGGTATAAAAATAGGTAGGTAATCTGTGTGAGGATGCAAAGCTTCACGTTTTTTGTGGTCTGCATGTAAAAACTATGGCTACGAATCACGTATTCCAAAAATATATGACGTAAACGTAACTATTTGATGAAATTTGATGAATCTTGAAGCTTCTAGCCGTAAAAAAGGGTCCAATATGACAGTTTATATGAAGTATATAATATATATACCACCGATCTCTATGATTTTTTCAGACAACAATATATGCTATATACGAAAGCATTTTGTGAAATTTGAAGCTTCTAACTGTTAAAACGGGGCAGAAATTGCGCAAAGTTTCTTATCTGAACAATCGGTTGTATGAGATATATACTATGTATACCACCGATCTCAACGATTTTTTCAGACATCAATATATGCTATACACGTAAGCAGTTGGTGAAATTTGAAGCTTCTAGCTGTTAAAATGGGGTAGAAATTGCGAAAAGTTTCTTATCTGAACAATCGGTTGTATGAGATATATACTATATATACAACCGATCTCTATGATTTTTTCAGACAACAATATATGCTATATACATAACCAATCGGTGAAATTTGAAGCTTATAGCTGTTAAAATGGGGTAGAAATTGCGAAAAGTTTCTTATCTGAACAATCGGTTGTATGAGATATATACTATATATACAACCGATCACTATAATTTTTTCAGACAACAATATATGCTATATAAGTAAATATTCGGTGAAATTTGAAGCTTCTAGCTGTTAAAATGGGGCTAAAATTTGCGAAATTATATATATATATACTATATATATATACTATATATACCACCATATATATACTATATATACCACCGATCTTTATGATTTTTTCAGACAACAATATATGCTATATACGTAAGCATTCGCTGAAATTTGAAGCCACTAGCTCTTAAAATAGGGCAGTAATTACGAAAAGTTCCTTATCTGAACAATCGGTTGTGGGGGATACATACTATATATACGACCGATCTCATAAATTTTTTCAGGCAACAATATGTGCAATATACGAAAGTATATGGTGAAGTTTGAAGCTTCAATCTGTTAAATTGGGTAAGATATTACAAAAATCCTCTTTTTCTGAAAAATCGGTTGTATGGAGGATATATGCTATAGTGGTCCGATCCGGTCGGTTCCGACAAATGTCTAATCGGACACCCAAATACACCTGCTCACCAAATTTTATCAAGATATCTCAAAAATTGAGGGACTAGTTTGCATACAAACAGACAGACGGACAGACGGACAGACGGACATGGCTAAATCAACTCAGCTCTTCAACCTGATTATTTCGGTATACTTAATGGTGGGTCTATCTATTTTCCTTTAAGGACTTACAATTTTCGGTTTCGTGACGAAATTAATATACCATTTCATTTTCATGAAAGGTATAAAAATAGGTAGGTAATCTGTGTGAGGATGCAAAGCTTCACGTTTTTTGTGGTCTGCATGTAAAAACTATGGCTACGAATCACGTATTCCAAAAATATATGACGTAAACGTAACTATTTGATGAAATTTGTTGAATCTTGAAGCTTCTAGCCGTACAAAAGGGTCCAATATGACAGTTTATATGAAGTATATAATATATATACCACCGATCTCTATGATTTTTTCAGACAACAATATATGCTATATACGAAAGCATTTTGTGAAATTTGAAGCTTCTAACTGTTAAAACGGGGCAGAAATTGCGCAAAGTTTCTTATCTGAACAATCGGTTGTATGAGATATATACTATGTATACCACCGATCTCAACGATTTTTTCAGACATCAATATATGCTATACACGTAAGCAGTTGGTGAAATTTGAAGCTTCTAGCTGTTAAAATGGGGTAGAAATTGCGAAAAGTTTCTTATCTGAACAATCGGTTGTATGAGATATATACTATATATACAACCGACCTCTATGATTTTTTCAGACGACAATATATGTTATATACGTAAGCAATCAGTGAAATTTGAAGCTTATAGCTGTTAAAATGGGGTAGAAATTGCGAAAAGTTTCTTATCTGAACAATCGGTTGTATGAGATATATACTATATATACAACCGATCTCTATGATTTTTTCAGACAACAATATATGCTATATACATAACCAATCGGTGAAATTTGAAGCTTATAGCTGTTAAAATGGGGTAGAAATTGCGAAAAGTTTCTTATCTGAACAATCGGTTGTATGAGATATATACTATATATACAACCGATCTCTATAATTTTTTCAGACAACAATATATGCTATATAAGTAAATATTCGGTGAAATTTGAAGCTTCTAGCTTTTAAACTGGGGCTAAAATTTGCGAAATTATATATATATATACTATATATATATACTATATATACCACCATATATATACTATATATACCACCGATCTTTATGATTTTTTCAGACAACAATATATGCTATATACGTAAGCATTCGCTGAAATTTGAAGCCTCTAGCTCTTAAAATAGGGCAGTAATTACGAAAAGTTCCTTATCTGAACAATCGGTTGTGGGGGATATATACTATATATACGACCGATCTCATAAATTTTTTCAGGCAACAATATGTGCAATATACGAAAGTATATGGTGAAGTTTGAAGCTTCAATCTGTTAAATTGGGTAAGATATTACAAAAATCCTCTTTTTCTGAAAAATCGGTTGTATGGAGGATATATGCTATAGTGGTCCGATCCGGTCGGTTCCGACAAATGTCTAATCGGACACCCAAATACACCTGCTCACCAAATTTTATCAAGATATCTCAAAAATTGAGGGACTAGTTTGCATACAAACAGACAGACGGACAGACGGACAGACGGTCATGGCTAAATCAACTCAGCTCTTCAACCTGATTATTTCGGTATACTTAATGGTGGGTCTATCTATTTTCCTTTAAGGACTTACAATTTTCGGTTTCGTGACGAAATTAATATACCATTTCATTTTCATGAAAGGTATAAAAATAGGTAGGGGTAATCTGTGTGAGGATGCAAAGCTTCACGTTTTTTGTGGTCTGCATGTAAAAACTATGGCTACGAATCACGTATTCCAAAAATATATGACGTAAACGTAACTATTTGATGAAATTTGATGAATCTTGAAGCTTCTAGCCGTAAAAAAGGGTCCAATATGACAGTTTATATGAAGTATATAATATATATACCACCGATCTCTATGATTTTTTCAGACAACAATATATGCTATATACGAAAGCATTTTGTGAAATTTGAAGCTTCTAACTGTTAAAACGGGGCAGAAATTGCGCAAAGTTTCTTATCTGAACAATCGGTTGTATGAGATATATACTATGTATACCACCGATCTCAACGATTTTTCCAGACATCAATATATGCTATACACGTAAGCAGTTGGTGAAATTTGAAGCTTCTAGCTGTTAAAATGGGGTAGAAATTGCGAAAAGTTTCTTATCTGAACAATCGGTTGTATGAGATATATACTATATATACAACCGATCTCTATGATTTTTTCAGACGACAATATATGTTATATACGTAAGCAATCAGTGAAATTTGAAGCTTATAGCTGTTAAAATGGGGTAGAAATTGCGAAAAGTTTCTTATCTGAACAATCGGTTGTATGAGATATATACTATATATACAACCGATCTCTATGATTTTTTCAGACAACAATATATGCTATATACATAATCAATCGGTGAAATTTGAAGCTTATAGCTGTTAAAATGGGGTAGAAATTGCGAAAAGTTTCTTATCTGAACAATCGGTTGTATGAGATATATACTATATATACAACCGATCTCTATAATTTTTTCAGACAACAATATATGCTATATAAGTAAATATTCGGTGAAATTTGAAGCTTCTAGCTGTTAAAATGGGGCTAAAATTTGCGAAATTATATATATATATACTATATATATATACTATATATACCACCATATATATACTATATATACCACCGATCTTTATGATTTGTTCAGACAACAATATATGCTATATACGTAAGCATTCGCTGAAATTTGAAGCCACTAGCTCTAAAAATAGGGCAGTAATTACGAAAAGTTCCTTATCTGAACAATCGGTTGTGGGGGATATATACTATATATACGACCGATCTCATAAATTTTTTCAGGCAACAATATGTGCAATATACGAAAGTATATGGTGAAGTTTGAAGCTTCAATCTGTTAAATTGGGTAAGATATTACAAAAATCCTCTTTTTCTGAAAAATCGGTTGTATGGAGGATATATGCTATAGTGGTCCGATCCGGTCGGTTCCGACAAATGTCTAATCGGACACCCAAATACACCTGCTCACCAAATTTTATCAAGATATCTCAAAAATTGAGGGACTAGTTTGCATACAAACAGACAGACGGACAGACGGACAGACGGACAGACGGACATGGCTAAATCAACTCAGCTCTTCAACCTGATTATTTCGGTATACTTAATGGTGGGTCTATCTATTTTCCTTTAAGGACTTACAATTTTCGGTTTCGTGACGAAATTAATATACCATTTCATTTTCATGAAAGGTATAAAAACAGGTAGGTAATTCGTGTGAGGATGCAAAGTTTCAGGTTTTTTGTGGTCTGCGTGTAAAAACTATGACTACGAATCACGTATTTCAAAATATATGACGAAAACGTAACTATTTGATGAAATTTGATGAATTTTGAAGATTCTAGCCGTAAAAAAGTGGTCAAAATGACAGTTTATATGAAGTATATAATATATATACGACCGATCTCTATGATTTTTTCAGACAACAATATATGCTATATACGTAAGCATTTTGTGAAATTTGAAGCTTCTAACTGTTAAAACGGGGCAGAAATTGCGTAAAGTTTCTTATCTGAACAATCGGTTGTATGAGATATATACTATGTGTACCACCGATCTCAATGATTTTTTCAGACATCAATATATGCTATACACGTAAGCAGTTGGTGAAATTTGAAGCTTCTAGCTGTTAAAATGGGGCCGAAATCATAAAAAAAAAAAAATATATATATACTATATATATATACTATATATACCATCATATATATATTATATATATCACCGATCTCCATGATTTTTTGACACAACAATACATACTATATACGTAAGCAATCGGTGAAATTTGAAGCTTATAACTGTTAAAATGGGGAAGAAATTGCGCAAAGTTTCTTATCTGAACAATCGGTTGTATGGGATATATACTATATATACCACCGGTATCTATGATTTTCTCAGACAACAATATATGCTATACACGTAAGCATTTGGTCAAATTTGAACATATCTAAACGATTTTTAAGATAAATATAAAATAAAAAATAGGTAGGTAATCTGTGTGAGGATGCAAAGCTTCACGTTTTTTGTGGTCTGCATGTAAAAACTATGGCTACGAATCACGTATTCCAAAAATATATGACGTAAACGTAACTATTTGATGAAATTTGATGAATCTTGAAGCTTCTAGCCGTAAAAAAGGGTCCAATATGACAGTTTATATGAAGTATATAATATATATACCACCGATCTCTATGATATTTTCAGACAACAATATATGCTATATACGAAAGCATTTTGTGAAATTTGAAGCTTCTAACTGTTAAAACGGGGCAGAAATTGCGCAAAGTTTCTTATCTGAACAATCGGTTGTATGAGATATATACTATGTATACCACCGATCTCAACGATTTTTTCAGACATCAATATATGCTATACACGTAAGCAGTTGGTGAAATTTGAAGCTTCTAGCTGTTAAAATGGGGTAGAAATTGCGAAAAGTTTCTTATCTGAACAATCGGTTGTATGAGATATATACTATATATACAACCGATCTCTATGATTTTTTCAGACGACAATATATGTTATATACGTAAGCAATCAGTGGAATTTGAAGCTTATAGCTGTTAAAATGGGGTAGAAATTGCGAAAAGTTTCTTATCTGAACAATCGGTTGTATGAGATATATACTATATATACAACCGATCTCTATGATTTTTTCAGACAACAATATATGCTATATACATAACCAATCGGTGAAATTTGAAGCTTATAGCTGTTAAAATGGGGTAGAAATTGCGAAAAGTTTCTTATCTGAACAATCGGTTGTATGAGATATATACTATATATACAACCGATCTCTATAATTTTTTCAGACAACAATATATGCTATATAAGTAAATATTCGGTGAAATTTGAAGCTTCTAGCTGTTAAAATGGGGCTAAAATTTGCGAAATTATATATATATATACTATATATATATACTATATATACCACCATATATATACTATATATACCACCGATCTTTATGATTTTTTCAGACAACAATATATGCTATATACGTAAGCATTCGCTGAAATTTGAAGCCTCTAGCTCTTAAAATAGGGCAGTAATTACGAAAAGTTCCTTATCTGAACAATCTGTTGTAGGGGATATATACTATATATATGACCGATCTCATAAATTTTTTCAGGCAACAATATGTGCAATATACGAAAGTATATGGTGAAGTTTGAAGCTTCAATCTGTTAAATTGGGTAAGATATTACAAAAATCCTCTTTTTCTGAAAAATCGGTTGTATGGAGGATATATGCTATAGTGGTCCGATCCGGTCGGTTCCGACAAATGTCTAATCGGACACCCAAATACACCTGCTCACCAAATTTTATCAAGATATCTCAAAAATTGAGGGACTAGTTTGCATACAAACAGACAGACGGACAGACGGACAGACGGACAGACGGACATGGCTAAATCAACTCAGCTCTTCAACCTGATTATTTCGGTATACTTAATGGTGGGTCTATCTATTTTCCTTTAAGGACTTACAATTTTCGGTTTCGTGACGAAATTAATATACCATTTCATTTTCATGAAAGGTATAAAAATAGGTAGGTAATCTGTGTGAGGATGCAAAGCTTCACGTTTTTTGTGGTCTGCATGTAAAAACTATGGCTACGAATCACGTATTCCAAAAATATATGACGTAAACGTAACTATTTGATGAAATTTGATGAATCTTGAAGCTTCTAGCCGTAAAAAAGGGTCCAATATGACAGTTTATATGAAGTATATAATATATATACCACCGATCTCTATGATTTTTTCAGACAACAATATATGCTATATACGAAAGCATTTTGTGAAATTTGAAGCTTCTAACTGTTAAGACGGGGCAGAAATTGCGCAAAGTTTCTTATCTGAACAATCGGTTGTATGAGATATATACTATGTATACCACCGATCTCAACGATTTTTTCAGACATCAATATATGCTATACACGTAAGCAGTTGGTGAAATTTGAAGCTTCTAGCTGTTAAAATGGGGTAGAAATTGCGAAAAGTTTCTTATCTGAACAATCGGTTGTATGAGATATATACTATATATACAACCGATCTCTATGATTTTTTCAGACGACAATATATGTTATATACGTAAGCAATCAGTGAAATTTGAAGCTTATAGCTGTTAAAATGGGGTAGAAATTGCGAAAAGTTTCTTATCTGAACAATCGGTTGTATGAGATATATACTATATATACAACCGATCTCTATGATTTTTTCAGACAACAATATATGCTATATACATAACCAATCGGTGAAATTTGAAGCTTATAGCTGTTAAAATGGGGTAGAAATTGCGAAAAGTTTCTTATCTGAACAATCGGTTGTATGAGATATATACTATATATACAACCGATCTCTATAATTTTTTCAGACAACAATATATGCTATATAAGTAAATATTCGGTGAAATTTGAAGCTTCTAGCTGTTAAAATGGGGCTAAAATTTGCGAAATTATATATATATATATACTATATATATATACTATATATACCACCATATATATACTATATATACCACCGATCTTTATGATTTTTTCAGACAACAATATATGCTATATACGTAAGCATTCGCTGAAATTTGAAGCCACTAGCTCTTAAAATAGGGCAGTAATTACGAAAAGTTCCTTATCTGAACAATCGGTTGTGGGGGATATATACTATATATACGACCGATCTCATAAATTTTTTCAGGCAACAATATGTGCAATATACGAAAGTATATGGTGAAGTTTGAAGCTTCAATCTGTTAAATTGGGTAAGATATTACAAAAATCCTCTTTTTCTGAAAAATCGGTTGTATGGAGGATATATGCTATAGTGGTCCGATCCGGTCGGTTCCGACAAATGTCTAATCGGACACCCAAATACACCTGCTCACCAAATTTTATCAAGATATCTCAAAAATTGAGGGACTAGTTTGCATACAAACAGACAGACGGACAGACGGACATGGCTAAATCAACTCAGCTCTTCAACCTGATTATTTCGGTATACTTAATGGTGGGTCTAACTATTTTCCTTTAAGGACTTACAATTTTCGGTTTCGTGACGAAATTAATATACCATTTCATTTTCATGAAAGGTATAAAAACAGGTAGGTAATTCGTGTGAGGATGCAAAGTTTCAGGTTTTTTGTGGTCTGCGTGTAAAAACTATGACTACGAATCACGTATTTCAAAAATATATGACGAAAACGTAACTATTTGATGAAATTTGATGAATTTTGAAGATTCTAGCCGTAAAAAAGGGGTCAAAATGACAGTTTATATGAAGTATATAATATATATACGACCGATCTCTATGATTTTTTCAGACAACAATATATGCTATATACGTAAGCATTTTGTGAAATTTGAAGCTTCTAACTGTTAAAACGGGGCAGAAATTGCGTAAAGTTTCTTATCTGAACAATCGGTTGTATGAGATATATACTATGTGTACCACCGATCTCAATGATTTTTTCAGACATCAATATATGCTATACACGTAAGCAGTTGGTGAAATTTGAAGCTTCTAGCTGTTAAAATGGGGCCGAAATCGTAAAAAAATATATATATACTATATATATATACTATATATACCATCATATATATATTATATATATCACCGATCTCCATGATTTTTTGACACAACAATACATACTATATACGTAAGCAATCGGTGAAATTTGAAGCTTATAACTGTTAAAATGGGGAAGAAATTGCGCAAAGTTTCTTATCTGAACAATCGGTTGTATGGGATATATACTATATATACCACCGGTATCTATGATTTTCTCAGACAACAATATATGCTATACACGTAAGCATTTGGTCAAATTTGAACATATCTAAACGATTTTTAAGATAAATATAAAATAAACAATTAAGAACGGGACTGTCTTCGGCTGTGCCGAAGACTTCATACCTTTCATGAATGGGGCTGAACAATAATCTTATCCCGTTCGTAATCTCCGAATAATCGGATGTATAAGATAAGAAATATATAGTGAACAGATCTACATACCTTAACGTTTTTTAAGATAAATATAAAATAAAAAACAGGTAGGTAATTCGTGTGAGGATGCAAAGTTTCAGGTTTTTTGTGGTCTGCGTGTAAAAACTATGACTACGAATCACGTATTTCAAAAATATATGACGAAAACGTAACTATTTGATGAAATTTGATGAATTTTGAAGATTCTAGCCGTAAAAAAGGGGTCAAAATGACAATTTATATGAAGTATATAATATATATACGACCGATCTCTATGATTTTTTCAGACAACAATATATGCTATATACGTAAGCATTTTGTGAAATTTGAAGCTTCTAACTGTTAAAACGGGGCAGAAATTGCGTAAAGTTTCTTATCTGAACAATCGGTTGTATGAGATATATACTATGTGTACCACCGATCTCAATGATTTTTTCAGACATCAATATATGCTATACACGTAAGCAGTTGGTGAAATTTGAAGCTTCTAGCTGTGAAAATGGGGCCGAAATCGTAAAAAAATATATATATACTATATATATACTATATATACCATCATATATATATTATATATATCACCGATCTCCATGATTTTTTGACACAACAATACATACTATATACGTAAGCAATCGGTGAAATTTGAAGCTTATAACTGTTAAAATGGGGAAGAAATTGCGCAAAGTTTCTTATCTGAACAATCGGTTGTATGAGATATATACTATGTGTACCACCGATCTCAATGATTTTTTCAGACATCAATATATGCTATACACGTAAGCAGTTGGTGAAATTTGAAGCTTCTAGCTGTGAAAATGGGGCCGAAATCGTAAAAAAATATATATATACTATATATATACTATATATACCATCATATATATATTATATATATCACCGATCTCCATGATTTTTTGACACAACAATACATACTATATACGTAAGGAATCGGTGAAATTTGAAGCTTATAACTGTTAAAATGGGGAAGAAATTGCGCAAAGTTTCTTATCTGAACAATCGGTTGTATGGGATATATACTATATATACCACCGGTATCTATGATTTTCTCAGACAACAATATATGCTATACACGTAAGCATTTGGTCAAATTTGAACATATCTAAACGATTTTTAAGATAAATATAAAATAAAAAATAGGTAGGTAATCTGTGTGAGGATGCAAAGCTTCACGTTTTTTGTGGTCTGCATGTAAAAACTATGGCTACGAATCACGTATTCCAAAAATATATGACGTAAACGTAACTATTTGATGAAATTTGTTGAATCTTGAAGCTTCTAGCCGTAAAAAAGGGTCCAATATGACAGTTTATATGAAGTATATAATATATATACCACCGATCTCTATGATTTTTTCAGACAACAATATATGCTATATACGAAAGCATTTTGTGAAATTTGAAGCTTCTAACTGTTAAAACGGGGCAGAAATTGCGCAAAGTTTCTTATCTGAACAATCGGTTGTATGAGATATATACTATGTATACCACCGATCTCAACGATTTTTTCAGACATCAATATATGCTATACACGTAAGCAGTTGGTGAAATTTGAAGCTGCTAGCTGTTAAAATGGGGTAGAAGTTGCGAAAAGTTTCTTATCTGAACAATCGGTTGTATGAGATATATACTATATATACAACCGATCTCTATGATTTTTTCAGACGACAATATATGTTATATACGTAAGCAATCAGTGAAATTTGAAGCTTATAGCTGTTAAAATGGGGTAGAAATTGCGAAAAGTTTCTTATCTGAACAATCGGTTGTATGAGATATATACTATATATACAACCGATCTCTATGATTTTTTCAGACAACAATATATGCTATATACATAACCAATCGGTGAAATTTGAAGCTTATAGCTGTTAAAATCGGGTAGAAATTGCGAAAAGTTTCTTATCTGAACAATCGGTTGTATGAGATATATACTATATATACAACCGATCTCTATAATTTTTTCAGACAACAATATATGCTATATAAGTAAATATTCGGTGAAATTTGAAGCTTCTAGCTGTTAAAATGGGGCTAAAATTTGCGAAATTATATATATATATACTATATATATATACTATATATACCACCATATATATACTATATATACCACCGATCTTTATGATTTTTTCAGACAACAATATATGCTATATACGTAAGCATTCGCTGAAATTTGAAGCCTCTAGCTCTTAAAATAGGGCAGTAATTACGAAAAGTTCCTTATCTGAACAATCGGTTGTGGGGGATATATACTATATATACGACCGATCTCATAAATTTTTTCAGGCAACAATATGTGCAATATACGAAAGTATATGGTGAAGTTTGAAGCTTCAATCTGTTAAATTGGGTAAGATATTACAAAAATCCTCTTTTTCTGAAAAATCGGTTGTATGGAGGATATATGCTATAGTGGTCCGATCCGGTCGGTTCCGACAAATGTCTAATCGGACACCCAAATACACCTGCTCACCAAATTTTATCAAGATATCTCAAAAATTGAGGGACTAGTTTGCATACAAACAGACAGACGGACAGACGGACAGACGGACAGACGGACATGGCTAAATCAACTCAGCTCTTCAACCTGATTATTTCGGTATACTTAATGGTGGGTCTATCTATTTTCCTTTAAGGACTTACAATTTTCGGTTTCGTGACGAAATTAATATACCATTTCATTTTCATGAAAGGTATAAAAATAGGTAGGTAATCTGTGTGAGGATGCAAAGCTTCATGTTTTTTGTGGTCTGCATGTAAAAACTATGGCTACGAATCACGTATTCCAAAAATATATGACGTAAACGTATCTATTTGATGAAATTTGATGAATCTTGAAGCTTCTAGCCGTAAAAAAGGGTCCAATATGACAGTTTATATGAAGTATATAATATATATACCACCGATCTCTATGATTTTTTCAGACAACAATATATGCTATATACGAAAGCATTTTGTGAAATTTGAAGCTTCTAACTGTTAAAACGGGGCAGAAATTGCGCAAAGTTTCTTATCTGAACAATCGGTTGTATGAGATATATACTATGTATACCACCGATCTCAACGATTTTTTCAGACATCAATATATGCTATACACGTAAGCAGTTGGTGAAATTTGAAGCTTCTAGCTGTTAAAATGGGGTAGAAATTGCGAAAAGTTTCTTATCTGAACAATCGGTTGTATGAGATATATACTATATATACAACCGATCTCTATGATTTTTTCAGACGACAATATATGTTATATACGTAAGCAATCAGTGAAATTTGAAGCTTATAGCTGTTAAAATGGGGTAGAAATTGCGAAAAGTTTCTTATCTGAACAATCGGTTGTATGAGATATATACTATATATACAACCGATCTCTATGATTTTTTCAGACAACAATATATGCTATATACATAACCAATCGGTGAAATTTGAAGCTTATAGCTGTTAAAATGGGGTAGAAATTGCGAAAAGTTTCTTATCTGAACAATCGGTTGTATGAGATATATACTATATATACAACCGATCTCTATAATTTTTTCAGACAACAATATATGCTATATAAGTAAATATTCGGTGAAATTTGAAGCTTCTAGCTGTTAAAATGGGGCTAAAATTTGCGAAATTATATATATATATACTATATATATATACTATGTATACCACCATATATATACTATATATACCACTGATCTTTATGATTTTTTCAGACAACAATATATGCTATATACGTAAGCATTTTGTGAAATTTGAAGCTTCTAACTGTTAAAACGGGGCAGAAATTGCGTAAAGTTTCTTATCTGAACAATCGGTTGTATGAGATATATACTATGTGTACCACCGATCTCAATGATTTTTTCAGACATCAATATATGCTATACACGTAAGCAGTTGGTGAAATTTGAAGCTTCTAGCTGTTAAAATGGGGCCGAAATCGAAAAAAAATATATATATACTATATATATATACTATATATACCATCATATATATATTATATATATCACCGATCTCCATGATTTTTTGACACAACAATACATACTATATACGTAAGCAATCGGTGAAATTTGAAGCTTATAACTGTTAAAATGGGGAAGAAATTGCGCAAAGTTTCTTATCTGAACAATCGGTTGTATGGGATATATACTATATATACCACCGGTATCTATGATTTTCTCAGACAACAATATATGCTATACACGTAAGCATTTGGTCAAATTTGAACATATCTAAACGATTTTTAATATAAATATAAAATAAAAAATAGGTAGGTAATCTGTGTGAGGATGCAAAGCTTCACGTTTTTTGTGGTCTGCATGTAAAAACTATGGCTACGAATCACGTACTCCAAAAATATATGACGTAAATGTAACTATTTGATGAAATTTGATGAATCTTGAAGCTTCTAGCCGTAAAAAAGGGTCCAATATGACAGTTTATATGAAGTATATAATATATATACCACCGATCTCTATGATTTTTTCAGACAACAATATATGCTATATACGAAAGCATTTTGTGAAATTTGAAGCTTCTAACTGTTAAAACGGGGCAGAAATTGCGCAAAGTTTCTTATCTGAACAACCGGTTGTATGAGATATATACTATGTATACCACCGATCTCAACGATTTTTTCAGACATCAATATATGCTATACACGTAAGCAGTTGGTGAAATTTGAAGCTTCTAGCTGTTAAAATGGGGTAGAAATTGCGAAAAGTTTCTTATCTGAACAATCGGTTGTATGAGATATATACTATATATACAACCGATCTCTATGATTTTTTCAGACGACAATATATGTTATATACGTAAGCAATCAGTGAAATTTGAATCTTATAGCTGTTAAAATGGGGTAGAAATTGCGAAAGTTTCTTATCTGAACAATCGGTTGTATGAGATATATACTATATATACAACCGATCTCTATGATTTTTTCAGACAACAATATATGCTATATACATAACCAATCGGTGAAATTTGAAGCTTAGAGCTGTTAAAATGGGGTAGAAATTGCGAAAAGTTTCTTATCTGAACAAGCGGTTGTATGAGATATATACTATATATACAACCGATCTCTATAATTTTTGCAGACAACAATATATGCTATATAAGTAAATATTCGGTGAAATTTGAAGCTTCTAGCTGTTAAAATGGGGCTAAAATTTGCGAAATTATATATATATATACTATATATATATATATACTATATATACCACCATATATATACTATATATACCACCGATCTTTATGATTTTTTCAGACAACAATATATGCTATATACGTAAGCATTCGCTGAAATTTGAAGCCTCTAGCTCTTAAAATAGGGCAGTAATTACGAAAAGTTCCTTATCTGAACAATCGGTTGTGGGGGATATATACTATATATACGACCGATCTCATAAATTTTTTCAGGCAACAATATGTGCAATATACGAAATTATATGGTGAAGTTTGAAGCTTCAATCTGTTAAATTGGGTAAGATATTACAAAAATCCTCTTTTTCTGAAAAATCGGTTGTATGGAGGATATATGCTATAGTGGTCCGATCCGGTCGGTTCCGACAAATGTCTAATCGGACACCCAAATACACCTGCTCACCAAATTTTATCAAGATATCTCAAAAATTGAGGGACTAGTTTGCATACAAACAGACAGACGGACAGACGGACAGACGGACATGGCTAAATCAACTCAGCTCTTCAACCTGATTATTTCGGTATACTTAATGGTGGGTCTATCTATTTTCCTTTAAGGACTTACAATTTTCGGTTTCGTGACGAAATTAATATACCATTTCATTTTCATGAAAGGTATAAAAATAGGTAGGTAATCTGTGTGAGGATGCAAAGCTTCACGTTTTTTGTGGTCTGCATGTAAAAACTATGGCTACGAATCACGTATTCCCAAAATATATGACGTAAACGTAACTATTTGATGAAATTTGATGAATCTTGAAGCTTCTAGCCGTAAAAAAGGGTCCAATATGACAGTTTATATGAAGTATATAATATATATACCACCGATCTCTATGATTTTTTCAGACAACAATATATGCTATATACGAAAGCATTTTGTGAAATTTGAAGCTTCTAACTGTTAAAACGGGGCAGAAATTGCGCAAAGTTTCTTATCTGAACAATCGGTTGTATGAGATATATACTATGTATACCACCGATCTCAACGATTTTTTCAGACATCAATATATGCTATACACGTAAGCAGTTGGTGAAATTTGAAGCTTCTAGCTGTTAAAATGGGGTAGAAATTGCGAAAAGTTTCTTATCTGAACAATCGGTTGTATGAGATATATACTATATATACAACCGATCTCTATGATTTTTTCAGACGACAATATATGTTATATACGTAAGCAATCAGTGAAATTTGAAGCTTATAGCTGTTAAAATGGGGTAGAAATTGCGAAAAGTTTCTTATCTGAACAATCGGTTGTATGAGATATATACTATATATACAACCGATCTCTATGATTTTTTCAGACAACAATATATGCTATATACATAACCAATCGGTGAAATTTGAAGCTTATAGCTGTTAAAATGGGGTAGAAATTGCGAAAAGTTTCTTATCTGAACAATCGGTTGTATGAGATATATACTATATATACAACCGATCTCTATAATTTTTTCAGACAACAATATATGCTATATAAGTAAATATTCGGTGAAATTTGAAGCTTCTAGCTGTTAAAATGGGGCTAAAATTTGCGAAATTATATATATATATACTATATATATATACTATATATATCACCATATATATACTATATATACCACCGATCTTTATGATTTTTTCAGACAACAATATATGCTATATACGTAAGCATTCGCTGAAATTTGAAGCCACTAGCTCTTAAAATAGGGCAGTAATTACGAAAAGTTCCTTATCTGAACAATCGGTTGTGGGGAATATATAATATATATACGACCGATCTCATAAATTTTTTCAGGCAACAATATGTGCAATATACGAAAGTATATGGTGAAGTTTGAAGCTTCAATCTGTTAAATTGGGTAAGATATTACAAAAATCCTCTTTTTCTGAAAAATCGGTTGTATGGAGGATATATGCTATAGTGGTCCGATCCGGTCGGTTCCGACAAATGTCTAATCGAACACCCAAATACACCTGCTCACCAAATTTTATCAAGATATCTCTAAAATTGAGGGACTAGTTTGCATACAAACAGACAGACGGACAGACGGACATGGCTAAATCAACTCAGCTCTTCAACCTGATTATTTCGGTATACTTAATGGTGGGTCTATCTATTTTCCTTTAAGGACTTACAATTTTCGGTTTCGTGACGAAATTAATATACCATTTCATTTTCATGAAAGGTATAAAAATAGGTAGGTAATCTGTGTGAGGCTGCAAAGCTTCACGTTTTTTGTGGTCTGCATGTAAAAACTATGGCTACGAATCACGTATTCCAAAAATATATGACGTAAACGTAACTATTTGATGAAATTTGATGAATCTTGAAGCTTCTAGCCGTAAAAAAGGGTCCAATATGACCGTTTATATGAAGTATATAATATATATACCACCGATCTCTATGATTTTTTCAGACAACAATATATGCTATATACGAAAGCATTTTGTGAAATTTGAAGCTTCTAACTGTTAAAACGGGGCAGAAATTGCGCAAAGTTTCTTATCTGAACAATCGGTTGTATGAGATATATACTATGTATACCACCGATCTCAACGATTTTTTCAGACATCAATATATGCTATACACGTAAGCAGTTGGTGAAATTTGAAGCTTCTAGCTGTTAAAATGGGGTAGAAATTGCGAAAAGTTTCTTATCTGAACAATCTGTTGTATGAGATATATACTATATATACAACCGATCTCTATGATTTTTTCAGACGACAATATATGTTATATACGTAAGCAATCAGTGAAATTTGAAGCTTATAGCTGTTAAAATGGGGTAGAAATTGCGAAAAGTTTCTTATCTGAACAATCGGTTGTATGAGATATATACTATATATACAACCGATCTCTATGATTTTTTCAGACAACAATATATGCTATATACATAACCAATCGGTGAAATTTGAAGCTTATAGCTGTTAAAATGGGGTAGAAATTGCGAAAAGTTTCTTATCTGAACAATCGGTTGTATGAGATATATACTATATATACAACCGATCTCTATAATTTTTTCAGACAACAATATATGCTATATAAGTAAATATTTGGTGAAATTTGAAGCTTCTAGCTGTTAAAATGGGGCTAAAATTTGCGAAATTATATATATATATACTATATATATATACTATATATACCACCATATATATACTATATATACCACCGATCTTTATGATTTTTTCAGACAACAATATATACTATATACGTAAGCATTCGCTGAAATTTGAAGCCACTAGCTCTTAAAATAGGGCAGTAATTACGAAAAGTTCCTTATCTGAACAATCAGTTGTGGGGGATATATACTATATATACGACCGATCTCATAAATTTTTTCAGGCAACAATATGTGCAATATACGAAAGTATATGGTGAAGTTTGAAGCTTCAATCTGTTAAATTGGGTAAGATATTACAAAAATCCTCTTTTTCTGAAAAATCGGTTGTATGCAGGATATATGCTATAGTGGTCCGATCCGGTCGGTTCCGACAAATGTCTAATCGGACACCCAAATACACCTGCTCACCAAATTTTATCAAGATATCTCAAAAATTGAGGGACTAGTTTGCATACAAACAGACAGACGGACAGACGGACAGACGGACAGACGGACATGGCTAAATCAACTTAGCTCTTCAACCTGATTATTTCGGTATACTTAATGGTGGGTCTATCTATTTTCCTTTAAGGATTTACAATTTTCGGTTTCGTGACGAAATTAATATACCATTTCATTTTCATGAAAGGTATAAAAATAGGTAGGTAATCTGTGTGAGGATGCAAAGCTTCACGTTTTTTGTGGTCTGCATGTAAAAACTATGGCTACGAATCACGTATTCCAAAAATATATGACGTAAACGTAACTATTTGATGAAATTTGATGAATCTTGAAGCTTCTAGCCGTAAAAAAGGGTCCAATATGACAGTTTATATGAAGTATATAATATATATACCACCGATCTCTATGATTTTTTCAGACAACAATATATGCTATATACGAAAGCATTTTGTGAAATTTGAAGCTTCTAACTGTTAAAACGGGCAGAAATTGCGCAAAGTTTCTTATCTGAACAATCGGTTGTATGAGATATATACTATGTATACCACCGATCTCAACGATTTTTTCAGACATCAATATATGCTATACACGTAAGCAGTTGGTGAAATTTGAAGCTTCTAGCTGTTAAAATGGGGTAGAAATTGCGAAAAGTTTCTTATCTGAACAATCGGTTGTATGAGATATATACTATATATACAACCGATCTCTATGATTTTTTCAGACGACAATATATGTTATATACATAAGCAATCAGTGAAATTTGAAACTTATAGCTGTTAAATGGGGTAGAAATTGCGAAAAGTTTCTTATCTGAACAATCGGTTGTATGAGATATATACTATATATACAACCGATCTCTATAATTTTTTCAGACAACAATATATGCTATATAAGTAAATATTCGGTGAAATTTGAAGCTTCTAGCTGTTAAAATGGGGCTAAAATTTGCGAAATTATATATATATATACTATATATATATACTATATATACCACCATATATATACTATATATACCACCGATCTTTATGATTTTTTCAGACAACAATATATGCTATATACGTAAGCATTCGCTGAAATTTGAAGCCACTAGCTCTTAAAATAGGGCAGTAATTACGAAAAGTTCCTTATCTGAACAATCGGTTGTGGGGGATATATACTATATATACGACCGATCTCATAAATTTTTTCAGGCAACAATATGTGCAATATACGAAAGTATATGGTGAAGTTTGAAGCTTCAATCTGTTAAATTGGGTAAGATATTACAAAAATCCTCTTTTTCTGAAAAATCGGTTGTATGCAGGATATATGCTATAGTGGTCCGATCCGGTCGGTTCCGACAAATGTCTAATCGGACACCCAAATACACCTGCTCACCAAATTTTATCAAGATATCTCAAAAATTGAGGGACTAGTTTGCATACAAACAGACAGACGGACAGACGGACAGACGGACATGGCTAAATCAACTTAGCTCTTCAACCTGATTATTTCGGTATACTTAATGGTGGGTCTATCTATTTTCCTTTAAGGATTTACAATTTTCGGTTTCGTGACGAAATTAATATACCATTTCATTTTCATGAAAGGTATAAAAATAGGTAGGTAATCTGTGTGAGGATGCAAAGCTTCACGTTTTTTGTGGTCTGCATGTAAAAACTATGGCTACGAATCACGTATTCCAAAAATATATGACGTAAACGTAACTATTTGATGAAATTTGATGAATCTTGAAGCTTCTAGCCGTAAAAAAGGGTCCAATATGACAGTTTATATGAAGTATATAATATATATACCACCGATCTCTATGATTTTTTCAGACAACAATATATGCTATATACGAAAGCATTTTGTGAAATTTGAAGCTTCTAACTGTTAAAACGGGGCAGAAATTGCGCAAAGTTTCTTATCTGAACAATCGGTTGTATGAGATATATACTATGTATACCACCGATCTCAACGATTTTTTCAGACATCAATATATGCTATACACGTAAGCAGTTGGTGAAATTTGAAGCTTCTAGCTGTTAAAATGGGGTAGAAATTGCGAAAAGTTTCTTATCTGAACAATCGGTTGTATGAGATATATACTATATATACAACCGATCTCTATGATTTTTTCAGACGACAATATATGTTATATACGTAAGCAATCAGTGAAATTTGAAACTTATAGCTGTTAAAATGGGGTAGAAATTGCGAAAAGTTTCTTATCTGAACAATCGGTTGTATGAGATATATACTATATATACAACCGATCTCTATGATTTTTTCAGACAACAATATATGCTATATACATAACCAATCGGTGAAATTTGAAGCTTATAGCTGTTAAAATGGGGTAGAAATTGCGAAAAGTTTCTTATCTGAACAATCGGTTGTATGAGATATATACTATATATACAACCGATCTCTATAATTTTTTCAGACAACAATATATGCTATATAAGTAAATATTCGGTGAAATTTGAAGCTTCTAGCTGTTAAAATGGGGCTAAAATTTGCGAAATTATAAATATATATACTATATATATATACTATATATACCACCATATATATACTATATATACCACCGATCTTTATGATTTTTTCAGACAACAATATATGCTATATACGTAAGCATTCGCTGAAATTTGAAGCCACTAGCTCTTAAAATAGGGCAGTAATTACGAAAAGTTCCTTATCTGAACAATCGGTTGTGGGGGATATATACTATATATACGACCGATCTCATAAATCTTTTCAGGCAACAATATGCGCAATATACGAAAGTATATGGTGAAGTTTGAAGCTTCAATCTGTTAAATTGGGTAAGATATTACAAAAATCCTCTTTTTCTGAAAAATCGGTTGTATGGAGGATATATGCTATAGTGGTCCGATCCGGTCGGTTCCGACAAATGTCTAATCGGACACCCAAATACACCTGCTCACCAAATTTTATCAAGATATCTCAAAAATTGAGGGACTAGTTTGCATACAAACAGACAGACGGACAGACGGACAGACGGACATGGCTAAATCAACTCAGCTCTTCAACCTGATTATTTCGGTATACTTAATGGTGGGTCTATCTATTTTCCTTTAAGGACTTACAATTTTCGGTTTCGTGACGAAATTAATATACCATTTCATTTTCATGAAAGGTATAAAAATAGGTAGGTAATCTGTGTGAGGATGCAAAGCTTCACGTTTTTTGTGGTCTGCATGTAAAAACTATGGCTACGAATCACGTATTCCAAAAATATATGACGTAAACGTAACTATTTGATGAAATTTGATGAATCTTGAAGCTTCTAGCCGTAAAAAAGGGTCCAATATGACAGTTTATATGAAGTATATAATATATATACCACCGATCTCTATGATTTTTTCAGACAACAATATATGCTATATACGAAAGCATTTTGTGAAATTTGAAGCTTCTAACTGTTAAAACGGGGCAGAAATTGCGCAAAGTTTCTTATCTGAACAATCGGTTGTATGAGATATATACTATGTATACCACCGATCTCAACGATTTTTCAAGACATCAATATATGCTATACACGTAAGCAGTTGGTGAAATTTGAAGCTTCTAGCTGTTAAAATGGGGTAGAAATTGCGAAAAGTTTCTTATCTGAACAATCGGTTGTATGAGATATATACTATATATACAACCGAACTCTATGATTTTTCAGACGACAATATATGTTATATACGTAAGCAATCAGTGAAATTTGAAGCTTATAGCTGTTAAAATGGGGTAGAAATTGCGAAAAGTTTCTTATCTGAACAATCGGTTGTATGAGATATATACTATATATACAACCGATCTCTATGATTTTTTCAGACAACAATATATGCTATATACATAACCAATCGGTGAAATTTGAAGCTTATAGCTGTTAAAATGGGGTAGAAATTGCGAAAAGTTTCTTATCTGAACAATCGGTTGTATGAGATATATACTATATATACAACCGATCTCTATAATTTTTTCAGACAACAATATATGCTATATAAGTAAATATTCGGTGAAATTTGAAGCTTCTAGCTGTTAAAATGGGGCTAAAATTTGCGAAATTATATATATATATACTATATATATATACTATATATACCACCATATATATATTATATATACCACCGATCTTTATGATTTTTTCAGACAACAATATATGCTATATAC
Source organism: Eurosta solidaginis (assembly GCF_040869045.1). Classification (NCBI taxonomy): domain Eukaryota; kingdom Metazoa; phylum Arthropoda; class Insecta; order Diptera; family Tephritidae; genus Eurosta; species Eurosta solidaginis. The sequence continues at coordinate 3 of NW_027137269.1, read as the reverse complement.
GTA
>NW_027137268.1:0-68214 GCF_040869045.1 Eurosta solidaginis | reverse complement strand
ACCCCATTTTAACAGCTAGAAGCTTCAAATTTCACCAACTGCTTACGTGTATAGCATATATTGATGTCTGAAAAAATCATTGAGATCGGTGATATACATAGTATATATCTCATACAACCGATTGTTCAGATAAGAAACTTTGCGCAATTTCTGCCCCGTTTTAACAGTTAGAAGCTTCAAATTTCAGAAAATGCTTTCGTATATAGCATATATTGTTGTCTGAAAAAATCATAGAGATCGGTGGTATATATATTATATACTTCATATAAACTGTCATATTGACCCCTTTTTTACGGCTAGAAGCTTCAAGATTCATCAAATTTCATCAAATAATTACGTTTACGTCATATATTTTTGAAATACGTGATTCGTAGCCATAGTTTTTACATGCAGACCACAAAAAACGTGAAGCTTTGCATCCTCACACAGATTACCTACCTATTTTTATACCTTTCATGAAAATGAAATGGTATATTAATTTCGTCACGAAACCGAAAATTGTAAGTCCTTAAAGGGAAATAGATAGACCCACCATTAAGTATACCGAAATAATCAGGTTGAAGGGCTGAGTTGTTTTAGCCATGTCCGTCTGTCCGTCTGTCCGTCTGTCCGTCTGTCTGTTTGTATGCAAACTAGTCCCTCAATTTTTGAGATATCTTTATAAAATTTTGTGAGCAGGTGTATTTGGGTGTCCGATTAGACATTTGTCGGAACCGACCGGATCGGACCACTATAGCATATATCCTCCATACAACCGATTTTTCAGAAAAAGAGGATTTTTGTAATATCTTACCCAATTTAACAGATTGAAGCTTCAAACTTCACCATATACTTTCGTATATTGAACATATTGTTGCCTGAAAAAATTTATGAGATCGGTCGTATATATAGTATATATCCCCCACAACCGATTGTTCAGATAAGGAACTTTTCGTAATTACTGCCCTATTTTAAGAGCTAGAGGCTTCAAATTTCAGCGAATGCTTACTTATATAGCATATATTGTTGTCTGAAAAAATCATAAAGATCGGTGGTATATATAGTATATATATGGTGGTATATATAGTATATATATATATATTTTTGCAAATTTTAGCCCCATTTTAACAGCTAGAAGCTTCAAATTTCACCGAATATTTACTTATATAGCATATATTGTTGTCTGAAAAAATCATAGAGATCGGTTGTATATATAGTATATATCTCATACAACCGATTTTTCAGATAAGAAACTTTTCGCAATTAAAAAAAAAAAAAAAAAAAAAACTTTTCACAATTTCTACCCCATTTTAACAGCTATAAGCTTCAAATTTTACTGATTGCTTACGTATATAGCATATATTGTTGTCTGAAAAAATCATAGAGATCGGTTCTATATATAGTATATATCTCATACAACCGATTGTTCAGATAAGAAACTTTTCGCAATTTCTACCCCATTTTAACAGCTAGAAGCTTCAAATTTCACCAACTGCTTACGTGTATAGCATATATTGATGTCTGAAAAAATCATTGAGATCGGTGATATACATAGTATATATCTCATACAACCGATTGTTCAGATAAGAAACTTTGCGCAATTTCTGCCCCGTTTTAACAGTTAGAAGCTTCAAATTTCACAAAATGCTTTCGTATATAGCATATATTGTTGTCTGAAAAAATCATAGAGATCGGTGGTATATATATTATATACTTCATATAAACTGTCATATTGACCCCTTTTTTACGGCTAGAAGCTTCAAGATTCATCAAATTTCATCAAATAATTACGTTTACGTCATATATTTTTGAAATACGTGATTCGTAGCCATAGTTTTTACATGCAGGCCACAAAAAACGTGAAGCTTTGCATCCTCACACAGATTACCTACCTATTTTTATACCTTTCATGAAAATGAAATGGTATATTAATTTCGTCACGAAACCGAAAATTGTAAGTCCTTAAAGGAAAATAGATAGACCCACCATTAAGTATACCGAAATAATCAGGTTGAAGAGCTGAGTTGTTTTAGCCATGTCCGTCTGTCCGTCTGTCCGTCTGTCTGTTTGTATGCAAACTAGTCCCTCAATTTTTGAGATATCATGATAAAATTTGGTGAGCAGGTGTATTTGGGTGTCCGATTAGACATTTGTCGGAACCGACCGGATCGGACCACTATAGCATATATCCTCCATACAACCGATTTTTCAGAAAAAGAGGATTTTTGTAATATCTTACCCAATTTAACAGATTGAAGCTTCAAACTTCATCATATACTTTCGTATATTGAACATATTGTTGCCTGAAAAAATTTATGAGATCGGTCGTATATATAGTATATATCCCCCACAACCGATTGTTCAGATAAGGAACTTTTCGCAATTACTGCCCTATTTTAAGAGCTAGAGGCTTCAAATTTCAGCGAATGCTTACTTATATAGCATATATTGTTGTCTGAAAAAATCATAAAGATCGGTGGTATATATAGTATATATATGGTGGTATATATAGTATATATATATAGTATATATATATATATTTTCGCAAATTTTAGCCCCATTTTAACAGCTAGAAGCTTCAAATTTCACCGAATATTTACTTATATAGCATATATTGTTGTCTGAAAAAATCATAGAGATCGGTTGTATATATAGTATATATCTCATACAACCGATTTTTCAGATAAGAAACTTTTCGCAATTAAAAAAAAAAAAAAAAAAAAAACTTTTCACAATTTCTACCCCATTTTAACAGCTATAAGCTTCAAATTTCACTGATTGCTTACGTATATAGCATATATTGTTGTCTGAAAAAATCATAGAGATCGGTTCTATATATATCTCATACAACCGATTGTTCAGATAAGAAACTTTTCGCAATTTCTACCCCATTTTTACAGCTAGAAGCTTCAAATTTCACCAACTGCTTACGTGTATAGCATATATTGATGTCTGAAAAAATCATTGAGATCGGTGATATACATAGTATATATCTCATACAACCGATTGTTCAGATAAGAAACTTTGCGCAATTTCTGCCCCGTTTTAACAGTTAGAAGCTTCAAATTTCACAAAATGCTTTCGTATATAGCATATATTGTTGTCTGAAAAAATCATAGAGATCGGTGGTATATATATTATATACTTCATATAAACTGTCATATTGACCCCTTTTTTACGGCTAGAAGCTTCAAGATTCATCAAATTTCATCAAATAATTACGTTTACGTCATATATTTTTGAAATACGTGATTCGTAGCCATAGTTTTTACATGCAGACCACAAAAAACGTGAAGCTTTGCATCCTCACACAGATTACCTACCTATTTTTATACCTTTCATGAAAATGAAATGGTATATTAATTTCGTCACGAAACCGAAAATTGTAAGTCCTTAAAGGAAAATAGATAGACCCACCATTAAGTATACCGAAATAATCAGGTTGAAGAGCTGAGTTGTTTTAGCCATGTCCGTCTGTCCGTCTGTCCGTCTGTCCGTCTGTCTGTTTGTATGCAAACTAGTCCCTCAATTTTTGAGATATCTTGATAAAATTTGGTGAGCAGGTGTATTTGGGTGTCCGATTAGACATTTGTCGGAACCGACCGGATCGGACCACTATAGCATATATCCTCCATACAACCGATTTTTCAGAAAAAGAGGATTTTTGTAATATCTTACCCAATTTAACAGATTGAAGCTTCAAACTTCACCATATACTTTCGTATATTGAACATATTGTTGCCTGAAAAAATTTATGAGATCGGTCGTATATATAGTATATATCCCCTACAACCGATTGTTCAGATAAGGAACTTTTCGTAATTACTGCCCTATTTTAAGAGCTAGAGGCTTCAAATTTCAGCGAATGCTTACTTATATAGCATATATTGTTGTCTGAAAAAATCATAAAGATCGGTGGTATATATAGTATATATATGGTGGTATATATAGTATATATATATATAGTATATATATATATATTTTCGCAAATTTTAGCCCCATTTTAACAGCTAGAAGCTTCAAATTTCACCGAATATTTACTTATATAGCATATATTGTTGTCTGAAAAAATCATAGAGATCGGTTGTATATATAGTATATATCTCATACAACCGATTTTTCAGATAAGAAACTTTTCGCAATTAAAAAAAAAAAAAAAAAAAACTTTTCACAATTTCTACCCCATTTTAACAGCTATAAGCTTCAAATTTCACTGATTGCTTACGTATATAGCATATATTGTTGTCTGAAAAAATCATAGAGATCGGTTCTATATATAGTATATATCTCATACAACCGATTGTTCAGATAAGAAACTTTTCGCAATTTCTACCCCATTTTAACAGCTAGAAGCTTCAAATTTCACCAACTGCTTACGTGTATAGCATATATTGATGTCTGAAAAAATCATTGAGATCGGTGATATACATAGTATATATCTCATACAACCGATTGTTCAGATAAGAAACTTTGCGCAATTTCTGCCCCGTTTTAACAGTTAGAAGCTTCAAATTTCACAAAATGCTTTCGTATATAGCATATATTGTTGTCTGAAAAACTCATAGAGATCGGTGGTATATATATTATATACTTCATATAAACTGTCATATTGACCCCTTTTTTACGGCTAGACGCTTCAAGATTCATCAAATTTCATCAAATAATTACGTTTACGTCATATATTTTTGAAATACGTGATTCGTAGCCATAGTTTTTACATGCAGACCACAAAAAACGTGAAGCTTTGCATCCTCACACAGATTACCTACCTATTTTTATACCTTTCATGAAAATGAAATGGTATATTAATTTCGTCACGAAACCGAAAATTGTAAGTCCTTAAAGGAAAATAGATAGACCCACCATTAAGTATACCGAAATAATCAGGTTGAAGAGCTGAGTTGTTTTAGCCATGTCCGTCTGTCCGTCTGTCCGTCTGTCCGTCTGTCTGTTTGTATGCAAACTAGTCCCTCAATTTTTGAGATATCTTGATAAAATTTGGTGAGCAGGTGTATTTGGGTGTCCGATTAGACATTTGTCGGAACCGACCGGATCGGACCACTATAGCATATATCCTCCATACAACCGATTTTTCAGAAAAAGAGGATTTTTGTAATATCTTACCCAATTTAACAGATTGAAGCTTCAAACTTCACCATATACTTTCGTGTATTGAACATATTGTTGCCTGAAAAAATTTATGAGATCGGTCGTATATATAGTATATATCCCCCACAACCGATTGTTCAGATAAGGAACTTTTCGTAATTACTGCCCTATTTTAAGAGCTAGAGGCTTCAAATTTCAGCGAAAGCTTACTTATATAGCATATATTGTTGTCTGAAAAAATCATAAAGATCGGTGGTATATATAGTATATATATGGTGGTATATATAGTATATATATATAGTATATATATATATATTTTCGCAAATTTTAGCCCCATTTTAACAGCTAGAAGCTTCAAATTTCACCGAATATTTACTTATATAGCATATATTGTTGTCTGAAAAAATCATAGAGATCGGTTGTATATATAGTATATATCTCATACAACCGATTTTTCAGATAAGAAACTTTTCGCAATTAAAAAAAAAAAAAAAAAAACTTTTCACAATTTCTACCCCATTTTAACAGCTATAAGCTTCAAATTTCACTGATTGCTTACGTATATAGCATATATTGTTGTCTGAAAAAATCATAGAGATCGGTTCTATATATAGTATATATCTCATACAACCGATTGTTCAGATAAGAAACTTTTCGCAATTTCTACCCCATTTTAACAGCTAGAAGCTTCAAATTTCACCAACTGCTTACGTGTATAGCATATATTGATGTCTGAAAAAATCATTGAGATCGGTGATATACATAGTATATATCTCATACAACCGATTGTTCAGATAAGAAACTTTGCGCAATTTCTGCCCCGTTTTAACAGTTAGAAGCTTCAAATTTCAGAAAATGCTTTCGTATATAGCATATATTGTTGTCTGAAAAAATCATAGAGATCGGTGGTATATATATTATATACTTCATATAAACTGTCATATTGACCCCTTTTTTACGGCTAGAAGCTTCAAGATTCATCAAATTTCATCAAATAATTACGTTTACGTCATATATTTTTGAAATACGTGATTCGTAGCCATAGTTTTTACATGCAGACCACAAAAAACGTGAAGCTTTGCATCCTCACACAGATTACCTACCTATTTTTATACCTTTCATGAAAATGAAATGGTATATTAATTTCGTCACGAAACCGAAAATTGTAAGTCCTTAAAGGAAAATAGATAGACCCACCATTAAGTATACCGAAATAATCAGGTTGAAGAGCTGAGTTGTTTTAGCCATGTCCGTCTGTCCGTCTGTCCGTCTGTCCGTCTGTCTGTTTGTATGCAAACTAGTCCCTCAATTTTTGAGATATCTTTATAAAATTTGGTGAGCAGGTGTATTTGGGTGTCCGATTAGACATTTGTCGGAACCGACCGGATCGGACCACTATAGCATATATCCTCCATACAACCGATTTTTCAGAAAAAGAGGATTTTTGTAATATCTTACCCAATTTAACAGATTGAAGCTTCAAACTTCACCATATACTTTCGTATATTGAACATATTGTTGCCTGAAAAAATTTATGAGATCGGTCGTATATATAGTATATATCCCCTACAACCGATTGTTCAGATAAGGAACTTTTCGTAATTACTGCCCTATTTTAAGAGCTAGAGGCTTCAAATTTCAGCGAATGCTTACTTATATAGCATATATTGTTGTCTGAAAAAATCATAAAGATCGGTGGTATATATAGTATATATATGGTGGTATATATAGTATATATATATATAGTATATATATATATATTTTCGCAAATTTTAGCCCCATTTTAACAGCTAGAAGCTTCAAATTTCACCGAATATTTACTTATATAGCATATATTGTTGTCTGAAAAAATCATAGAGATCGGTTGTATATATAGTATATATCTCATACAACCGATTTTTCAGATAAGAAACTTTTCGCAATTAAAAAAAAAAAAAAAAAAACTTTTCACAATTTCTACCCCATTTTAACAGCTATAAGCTTCAAATTTCACTGATTGCTTACGTATATAGCATATATTGTTGTCTGAAAAAATCATGGAGATCGGTTCTATATATAGTATATATCTCATACAACCGATTGTTCAGATAAGAAACTTTTCGCAATTTCTACCCCGTTTTAACAGTTAGAAGCTTCAAATTTCACAAAATGCTTTCGTATATAGCATATATTGTTGTCTGAAAAACTCATAGAGATCGGTGGTATATATATTATATACTTCATATAAACTGTCATATTGACCCCTTTTTTACGGCTAGACGCTTCAAGATTCATCAAATTTCATCAAATAATTACGTTTACGTCATATATTTTTGAAATACGTTATTCGTAGCCATAGTTTTTACATGCAGACCACAAAAAACGTGAAGCTTTGCATCCTCATACAGATTACCTACCTATTTTTATACCTTTCATGAAAATGAAATGGTATATTAATTTCGTCACGAAACCGAAAATTGTAAGTCCTTAAAGGAAAATAGATAGACCCACCATTAAGTATACCGAAATAATCAGGTTGAAGAGCTGAGTTGTTTTAGCCATGTCCGTCTGTCCGTCTGTCCGTCTGTCTGTTTGTATGCAAACTAGTCCCTCAATTTTTGAGATATCTTGATAAAATTTGGTGAGCAGGTGTATTTGGGTGTCCGATTAGACATTTGTCGGAACCGACCGGATCGGACCACTATAGCATATATCCTCCATACAACCGATTTTTCAGAAAAAGAGGATTTTTGTAATATCTTACCCAATTTAACAGATTGAAGCTTCAAACTTCACCATATACTTTCGTATATTGAACATATTGTTGCCTGAAAAAATTTATGAGATCGGTCGTATATATAGTATATATCCCCCACAACCGATTGTTCAGATAAGGAACTTTTCGTAATTACTGCCCTATTTTAAGAGCTAGAGGCTTCAACTTTCAGCGAATGCTTACTTATATAGCATATATTGTTGTCTGAAAAAATCATAAAGATCGGTGGTATATATAGTATATATATGGTGGTATATATAGTATATATATATAGTATATATATATATATTTTCGCAAATTTTAGCCCCATTTTAACAGCTAGAAGCTTCAAATTTCACCGAATATTTACTTATATAGCATATATTGTTGTCTGAAAAAATCATAGAGATCGGTTGTATATATAGTATATATCTCATACAACCGATTTTTCAGATAAGAAACTTTTCGCAATTAAAAAAAAAAAAAAAAAAAAACTTTTCACAATTTCTACCCCATTTTAACAGCTATAAGCTTCAAATTTCACTGATTGCTTACGTATATAGCATATATTGTTGTCTGAAAAAATCATAGAGATCGGTTCTATATATAGTATATATCTCATACAACCGATTGTTCAGATAAGAAACTTTTCGCAATTTCTACCCCATTTTAACAGTTAGAAGCTTCAAATTTCACCAACTGCTTACGTGTATAGCATATATTGATGTCTGAAAAAATCATTGAGATCGGTGATATACATAGTATATATCTCATACAACCGATTTTTCAGATAAGAAACTTTGCGCAATTTCTGCCCCGTTTTAACAGTTAGAAGCTTCAAATTTCACAAAATGCTTTCGTATATAGCATATATTGTTGTCTGAAAAACTCATAGAGATCGGTGGTATATATATTATATACTTCATATAAACTGTCATATTGACCCCTTTTTTACGGCTAGACGCTTCAAGATTCATCAAATTTCATCAAATAATTACGTTTACGTCATATATTTTTGAAATACGTGATTCGTAGCCATAGTTTTTACATGCAGACCACAAAAAACGTGAAGCTTTGCATCCTCACACAGATTACCTACCTATTTTTTATTTTATATTTATCTTAAAAATCGTTTAGATATGTTCAAATTTCACCAAATGCTTACGTGTATAGCATATATTGTTGTCTGAGAAAATCATAGATACCGGTGGTATATATAGTATATATCCCATACAACCGATTGTTCAGATAAGAAACTTTCCGCAATTTCTTCACCATTTTAACAGTTATAAGCTTCAAATTTCACCGATTGCTTACGTATATAGTATGTATTGTTGTGTCAAAAAATCATAGAGATCGGTGATATATATAATATATATATGATGGTATATATAGTATATATATATATTATATATATATATTTTTTTTACGATTTCGGCCCCATTTTAACAGCTAGAAGCTTCAAATTTCACAAAATGCTTACGTATATAGCATATATTGTTGTCTGAAAAAATCATAGAGATCGGTCGTATATATATTATATACTTCATATAAACTGTCATTTTCACCCCTTTTTTACGGCTAGAATCTTCAAAATTCATCAAATTTCATCAAATAGTTACGTTTTCGTCATATATTTTTGAAATACGTGATTCGTAGTCATAGTTTTTACACGCAGACCACAAAAAACCTGAAACTTTGCATCCTCACACAAAGTACCTACCCGTTTTTTATTTTATATTTATCTTAAAAATCGTTAAGGTATGTAGATCTGTTCACTATATATTTCTTATCTTATACATCCGATTATTCGGAGATTACGAACGGGATAAGATTATTGTTCAGCCCCATTCATGAAAGGTATGAAGTCTTCGGCACAGCCGAAGACAGTCCCGTTCTTACTTGTTTATTTTATATTTATCTTAAAAATCGTTTAGATATGTTCAAATTTCACCAAATGCTTACGTGTATAGCATATATTGTTGTCTGAGAAAATCATAGATACCGGTGGTATATATAGTATATATCCCATACAACCGATTGTTCAGATAAGAAACTTTGCGCAATTTCTTCACCATTTTAACAGTTATAAGCTTCAAATTCCACCGATTGCTTACGTATATAGTATGTATTGTTGTGTCAAAAAATCATAGAGATCGGTGATATATATAATATATATATGATGGTATATATAGTATATATATATAGTATATATATATATTTTTTTTACGATTTCGGCCCCATTTTAACAGCTAGAAGCTTCAAATTTCACAAAATGCTTACGTATATAGCATATATTGTTGTCTGAAAAAATCATAGAGATCGGTCGTATATATATTATATACTTCATATAAACTGTCATTTTCACCCCTTTTTTACGGCTAGAATCTTCAAAATTCATCAAATTTCATCAAATAGTTACGTTTTCGTCATATATTTTTGAAATACGTGATTCGTAGTCATAGTTTTTACACGCAGACCACAAAAAACCAGAAACTTTGCATCCTCACACAAAGTACCTACCCGTTTTTTATTTTATATTTATCTTAAAAATCGTTAAGGTATGTAGATCTGTTCACTATATATTTCTTATCTTATACATCCGATTATTCGGAGATTACGAACGGGATAAGATTATTGTTCAGCCCCATTCATGAAAGGTATGAAGTCTTCGGCACAGCCGAAGACAGTCCCGTTCTTACTTGTTTATTTTATATTTATCTTAAAAATCGTTTAGATATGTTCAAATTTCACCAAATGCTTACGTGTATAGCATATATTGTTGTCTGAGAAAATCATAGATACCGGTGGTATATATAGTATATATCCCATACAACCGATTGTTCAGATAAGAAACTTTGCGCAATTTCTTCACCATTTTAACAGTTATAAGCTTCAAATTTCACCGATTGCTTACGTATATAGTATGTATTGTTGTGTCAAAAAATCATAGAGATCGGTGATATATATAATATATATATGATGGTATATATAGTATATATATATAGTATATATATATTTTTTTTACGATTTCGACCCCATTTTAACAGCTAGAAGCTTCAAATTTCACAAAATGCTTACGTATATAGCATATATTGTTGTCTGAAAAAATCATAGAGATCGGTCGTATATATATTATATACTTCATATAAACTGTCATTTTCACCCCTTTTTTACGGCTAGAATCTTCAAAATTCATCAAATTTCATCAAATAGTTACGTTTTCGTCATATATTTTTGAAATACGTGATTCGTAGTCATAGTTTTTACACGCAGACCACAAAAAACCTGAAACTTTGCATCCTCACACAAAGTACCTACCCGTTTTTATACCTTTCATGAAAATGAAATGGTATATTAATTTCGTTACGAAACCGAAAATTGTAAGTCCTTAAAGGAAAATAGATAGACCCACCATTAAGTATACCGAAATAATCAGGTTGAAGAGCTGAGTTGTTTTAGCCATGTCCGTCTGTCCGTCTGTCCGTCTGTCCGTCTGTCTGTTTGTATGCAAACTAGTCCCTCAATTTTTGAGATATCTTGATAAAATTTGGTGAGCAGGTGTATTTGGGTGTCCGATTAGACATTTGTCGGAACCGATCGGATCGGACCACTATAGCATATATCCTCCATACAACCGATTTTTCAGAAAAAGAGGATTTTTGTAATATCTTACCCAATTTAACAGATTGAAGCTTCCAACTTCACCATATACTTTCGTATATTGAACATATTGTTGCCTGAAAAAATTTATGAGATCGGTCGCATATATAGTATATATCCCCCACAACCGATTGTTCAGATAAGGAACTTTTCGTAATTACTGCCCTATTTTAAGAGCTACAGGCTTCAAATTTCAGCGAATGCTTACTTATATAGCATATATTGTTGTCTGAAAAAATCATAAAGATCGGTGGTATATATAGTATATATATGGTGGTATATATAGTATATATATATAGTATATATATATATATTTTCGCAAATTTTAGCCCCATTTTAACAGCTAGAAGCTTCAAATTTCACCGAATATTTACTTATATAGCATATATTGTTGTCTGAAAAAATCATAGAGATCGGTTGTATATATAGTATATATCTCATACAACCGATTTTTCAGATAAGAAACTTTTCGCAATTAAAAAAAAAAAAAAAAAACTTTTCACAATTTCTACCCCATTTTAACAGCTATAAGCTTCAAATTTCACTGATTGCTTACGTATATAGCATATATTGTTGTCTGAAAAAATCATAGAGATCGGTTCTATATATAGTATATTTCTCATACAACCGATTGTTCAGATAAGAAACTTTTCGCAATTTCTACCCCATTTTAACAGCTAGAAGCTTCAAATTTCACCAATTGCTTACGTGTATAGCATATATTGATGTCTGAAAAAATCATTGAGATCGGTGATATACATAGTATATATCTCATACAACCGATTGTTCAGATAAGAAACTTTGCGCAATTTCTGCCCCGTTTTAACAGTTAGAAGCTTCAAATTTCACAAAATGCTTTCGTATATAGCATATATTGTTGTCTGAAAAAATCATAGAGATCGGTGGTATATATATTATATACTTCATATAAACTGTCATATTGACCCCTTTTTTACGGCTAGAAGCTTCAAGATTCATCAAATTTCATCAAATAATTACGTTTACGTCATATATTTTTGAAATACGTGATTCGTAGCCATAGTTTTTACATGCAGACCACAAAAAACGTGAAGCTTTGCATCCTCACACAGATTACCTACCTATTTTTATACCTTTCATGAAAATGAAATGGTATATTAATTTCGTCACGAAACCGAAAATTGTAAGTCCTTAAAGGAAAATAGATAGACCCACCATTAAGTATACCGAAATAATCAGGTTGAAGAGCTGAGTTGTTTTAGCCATGTCCGTCTGTCCGTCTGTCTGTTTGTATGCAAACTAGTCCCTCAATTTTTGAGATATCTTGATAAAATTTGGTGAGCAGGTGTATTTGGGTGTCCGATTAGACATTTGTCGGAACCGACCGGATCGGACCACTATAGCATATATCCTCCATACAACCGATTTTTCAGAAAAAGAGGATTTTTGTAATATCTTACCCAATTTAACAGATTGAAGCTTCAAACTTCACCATATACTTTCGTATATTGAACATATTGTTGCCTGAAAAAATTTATGAGATCGGTCGTATATATAGTATATATCCCCCACAACCGATTGTTCAGATAAGGAACTTTTCGTAATTACTGCCCTATTTTAAGAGCTAGAGGCTTCAAATTTCAGCGAATGCTTACTTATATAGCATATATTGTTGTCTGAAAAAATCGTAAAGATCGGTGGTATATATAGTATATATATGGTGGTATATATAGTATATATATATAGTATATATATGTATATTTTCGCAAATTTTAGCCCCATTTTAACAGCTAGAAGCTTCAAATTTCACCGAATATTTACTTATATAGCATATATTGTTGTCTGAAAAAATCATAGAGATCGGTTGTATATATAGTATATATCTCATACAACCGATTTTTCAGATAAGAAACTTTTCGCAATTAAAAAAAAAAAAAAAAAAAACTTTTCACAATTTCTACCCCATTTTAACAGCTATAAGCTTCAAATTTCACTGATTGCTTACGTATATAGCATATATTGTTGTCTGAAAAAATCATAGAGATCGGTTCTATATATAGTATATATCTCATACAACCGATTGTTCAGATAAGAAACTTTTCGCAATTTCTACCCCATTTTAACTGCTAGAAGCTTCAAATTTCACCAACTGCTTACGTGTATAGCATATATTGATGTCTGAAAAAATCATTGAGATCGGTGATATACATAGTATATATCTCATACAACCGATTGTTCAGATAAGAAACTTTGCGCAATTTCTGCCCCGTTTTAACAGTTAGAAGCTTCAAATTTCACAAAATGCTTTCGTATATAGCATATATTGTTGTCTGAAAAAATCATAGAGATCGGTGGTATATATATTATATACTTCATATAAACTGTCATATTGACCCCTTTTTTACGGCTAGAAGCTTCAAGATTCATCAAATTTCATCAAATAATTACGTTTACGTCATATATTTTTGAAATACGTGATTCGTAGCCATAGTTTTTACATGCAGACCACAAAAAACGTGAAGCTTTGCATCCTCACACAGATTACCTACCTATTTTTATACCTTTCATGAAAATGAAATAGTATATTAATTTCGTCACGAAACCGAAAATTCTAAGTCCTTAAAGGAAAATAGATAGACCCACCATTAAGTATACCGAAATAATCAGGTTGAAGAGCTGAGTTGTTTTAGCCATGTCCGTCTGTCCGTCTGTCCGTCTGTCCGTCTGTCTGTTTGTATGCAAACTAGTCCCTCAATTTTTGAGATATCTTGATAAAATTTGGTGAGCAGGTGTATTTGGGTGTCCGATTAGACATTTGTCGGAACCGACCGGATCGGACCACTATAGCATATATCCTCCACACAACCGATTTTTCAGAAAAAGAGGATTTTTGTAATATCTTACCCAATTTAACAGATTGAAGCTTCAAACTTCACCATATACTTTCGTATATTGAACATATTGTTGCCTGAAAAAATTTATGAGATCGGTAGTATATATAGTATATATCCCCCACAATCGATTGTTCAGATAAGGAACTTTTCGTAATTACTGCCCTATTTTAAGAGCTAGAGGCTTCAAATTTCAGCGAATGCTTACTTATATAGCATATATTGTTGTCTGAAAAAATCATAAAGATCGGTGGTATATATAGTATATATATGGTGGTATATATAGTATATATATATAGTATATATATATATATTTTCGCAAATTTTAGCCCCATTTTAACAGCTAGAAGCTTCAAATTTCACCGAATATTTACTTATATAGCATATATTGTTGTCTGAAAAAATCATAGAGATCGGTTGTATATATAGTATATATCTCATACAACCGATTTTTCAGATAAGAAACTTTTCGCAATTAAAAAAAAAAAAAAAAAAACTTTTCACAATTTCTACCCCATTTTAACAGCTATAAGCTTCAAATTTAACTGATTGCTTACGTATATAGCATATATTGTTGTCTGAAAAAATCATAGAGATCGGTTCTATATATAGTATATATCTCATACAACCGATTGTTCAGATAAGAAACTTTTCGCAATTTCTACCCCATTTTAACAGCTAGAAGCTTCAAATTTCACCAACTGCTTACGTGTATAGCATATATTGATGTCTGAAAAAATCATTGAGATCGGTGATATACATAGTATATATCTCATACAACCGATTGTTCAGATAAGAAACTTTGCGCAATTTCTGCCCCGTTTTAACAGTTAGAAGCTTCAAATTTCACAAAATGCTTTCGTATATAGCATATATTGTTGTCTGAAAAAATCATAGAGATCGGTGGTATATATATTATATACTTCATATAAACTGTCATATTTAGAAGCTTCAAGATTCATCAAATTTCATCAAATAATTACGTTTACGTCATATATTTTTGAAATACGTGATTCGTAGCCATAGTTTTTACATGCAGACCACAAAAAACGTGAAGCTTTGCATCCTCACACAGATTACCTACCTATTTTTATACCTTTCATGAAAATGAAATGGTATATTAATTTCGTCACGAAACCGAAAATTGTAAGTCCTTAAAGGAAAATGGATAGACCCACCATTAAGTATACCGAAATAATCAGGTTGAAGAGCTGAGTTGTTTTAGCCATGTCCGTCTGTCCGTCTGTCCGTCTGTCTGTTTGTATGCAAACTAGTCCCTCAATTTTTGAGATATCTTTATAAAATTTGGGGAGCAGGTGTATTTGGGTGTCCGATTAGACATTTGTCGGAACCGACCGGATCGGACCACTATAGCATATATCCTCCATACAACCGATTTTTCAGAAAAAGAGGATTTTTGTAATATCTTACCCAATTTAACAGATTGAAGCTTCAAACTTCACCATATACTTTCGTATATTGAACATATTGTTGCCTGAAAAAATTTATGAGATCGGTCGTATATATAGTATATATCCCCCACAACCGATTGTTCAGATAAGGAACTTTTCGTAATTACTGCCCTATTTTAAGAGCTAGAGGCTTCAAATTTCAGCGAATGCTTACTTATATAGCATATATTGTTGTCTGAAAAAATCATAAAGATCGGTGGTATATATAGTATATATATGGTGGTATATATAGTATATATATATAGTATATATATATATATTTTTGCAAATTTTAGCCCCATTTTAACAGCTAGAAGCTTCAAATTTCACCGAATATTTACTTATATAGCATATATTGTTGTCTGAAAAAATCATAGAGATCGGTTGTATATATAGTATATATCTCATACAACCGATTTTTCAGATAAGAAACTTTTCGCAATTAAAAAAAAAAAAAAAAAAAAACTTTTCACAATTTCTACCCCATTTTAACAGCTATAAGCTTCAAATTTTACTGATTGCTTACGTATATAGCATATATTGTTGTCTGAAAAAATCATAGAGATCGGTTCTATATATAGTATATATCTCATACAACCGATTGTTCAGATAAGAAACTTTTCGCAATTTCTACCCCATTTTAACAGCTAGAAGCTTCAAATTTCACCAACTGCTTACGTGTATAGCATATATTGATGTCTGAAAAAATCATTGAGATCGGTGATATACATAGTATATATCTCATACAACCGATTGTTCAGATAAGAAACTTTGCGCAATTTCTGCCCCGTTTTAACAGTTAGAAGCTTCAAATTTCACAAAATGCTTTCGTATATAGCATATATTGTTGTCTGAAAAAATCATAGAGATCGGTGGTATATATATTATATACTTCATATAAACTGTCATATTGACCCCTTTTTTACGGCTAGAAGCTTCAAGATTCATCAAATTTCATCAAATAATTACGTTTACGTCATATATTTTTGAAATACGTGATTCGTAGCCATAGTTTTTACATGCAGGCCACAAAAAACGTGAAGCTTTGCATCCTCACACAGATTACCTACCTATTTTTATACCTTTCATGAAAATGAAATGGTATATTAATTTCGTCACGAAACCGAAAATTGTAAGTCCTTAAAGGAAAATAGATAGACCCACCATTAAGTATACCGAAATAATCAGGTTGAAGAGCTGAGTTGTTTTAGCCATGTCCGTCTGTCCGTCTGTCCGTCTGTCTGTTTGTATGCAAACTAGTCCCTCAATTTTTGAGATATCATGATAAAATTTGGTGAGCAGGTGTATTTGGGTGTCCGATTAGACATTTGTCGGAACCGACCGGATCGGACCACTATAGCATATATCCTCCATACAACCGATTTTTCAGAAAAAGAGGATTTTTGTAATATCTTACCCAATTTAACAGATTGAAGCTTCAAACTTCATCATATACTTTCGTATATTGAACATATTGTTGCCTGAAAAAATTTATGAGATCGGTCGTATATATAGTATATATCCCCCACAACCGATTGTTCAGATAAGGAACTTTTCGTAATTACTGCCCTATTTTAAGAGCTAGAGGCTTCAAATTTCAGCGAATGCTTACTTATATAGCATATATTGTTGTCTGAAAAAATCATAAAGATCGGTGGTATATATAGTATATATATGGTGGTATATATAGTATATATATATAGTATATATATATATATTTTCGCAAATTTTAGCCCCATTTTAACAGCTAGAAGCTTCAAATTTCACCGAATATTTACTTATATAGCATATATTGTTGTCTGAAAAAATCATAGAGATCGGTTGTATATATAGTATATATCTCATACAACCGATTTTTCAGATAAGAAACTTTTCGCAATTAAAAAAAAAAAAAAAAAAAAACTTTTCACAATTTCTACCCCATTTTAACAGCTATAAGCTTCAAATTTCACTGATTGCTTACGTATATAGCATATATTGTTGTCTGAAAAAATCATAGAGATCGGTTCTATATATAGTATATATCTCATACAACCGATTGTTCAGATAAGAAACTTTTCGCAATTTCTACCCCATTTTAACAGCTAGAAGCTTCAAATTTCACCAACTGCTTACGTGTATAGCATATATTGATGTCTGAAAAAATCATTGAGATCGGTGATATACATAGTATATATCTCATACAACCGATTGTTCAGATAAGAAACTTTGCGCAATTTCTGCCCCGTTTTAACAGTTAGAAGCTTCAAATTTCAGAAAATGCTTTCGTATATAGCATATATTGTTGTCTGAAAAAATCATAGAGATCGGTGGTATATATATTATATACTTCATATAAACTGTCATATTTAGAAGCTTCAAGATTCATCAAATTTCATCAAATAATTACGTTTACGTCATATATTTTTGAAATACGTGATTCGTAGCCATAGTTTTTACATGCAGACCACAAAAAACGTGAAGCTTTGCATCCTCACACAGATTACCTACCTCTTTTTATACCTTTCATGAAAATGAAATGGTATATTAATTTCGTCACGAAACCGAAAATTGTAAGTCCTTAAAGGAAAATAGATAGACCCACCATTAAGTATACCGAAATAATCAGGTTGAAGAGCTGAGTTGTTTTAGCCATGTCCGTCTGTCCGTCTGTCCGTCTGTCTGTTTGTATGCAAACTAGTCCCTCAATTTTTGAGATATCATGATAAAATTTGGTGAGCAGGTGTATTTGGGTGTCCGATTAGACATTTGTCGGAACCGACCTGATCGGACCACTATAGCATATATCCTCCATACAACCGATTTTTCAGAAAAAGAGGATTTTTGTAATATCTTACCCAATTTAACAGATTGAAGCTTCAAACTTCATCATATACTTTCGTATATTGAACATATTGTTGCCTGAAAAAATTTATGAGATCGGTCGTATATATAGTATATATCCCCCACAACCGATTGTTCAGATAAGGAACTTTTCGTAATTACTGCCCTATTTTAAGAGCTAGAGGCTTCAAATTTCAGCGAATGCTTACTTATATAGCATATATTGTTGTCTGAAAAAATCATAAAGATCGGTGGTATATATAGTATATATATGGTGGTATATATAGTATATATATATAGTATATATATATATATTTTCGCAAATTTTAGCCCCATTTTAACAGCTAGAAGCTTCAAATTTCACCGAATATTTACTTATATAGCATATATTGTTGTCTGAAAAAATCATAGAGATCGGTTGTATATATAGTATATATCTCATACAACCGATTTTTCAGATAAGAAACTTTTCGCAATTAAAAAAAAAAAAAAAAAAAAAACTTTTCACAATTTCTACCCCATTTTAACAGCTATAAGCTTCAAATTTCACTGATTGCTTACGTATATAGCATATATTGTTGTCTGAAAAAATCATAGAGATCGGTTCTATATATAGTATATATCTCATACAACCGATTGTTCAGATAAGAAACTTTTCGCAATTTCTACCCCATTTTAACAGCTAGAAGCTTCAAATTTCACCAACTGCTTACGTGTATAGCATATATTGATGTCTGAAAAAATCATTGAGATCGGTGATATACATAGTATATATCTCATACAACCGATTGTTCAGATAAGAAACTTTGCGCAATTTCTGCCCCGTTTTAACAGTTAGAAGCTTCAAATTTCACAAAATGCTTTCGTATATAGCATATATTGTTGTCTGAAAAAATCATAGAGATCGGTGGTATATATATTATATACTTCATATAAACTGTCATATTGACCCCTTTTTTACGGCTAGAAGCTTCAAGATTCATCAAATTTCATCAAATAATTACGTTTACGTCATATATTTTTGAAATACGTGATTCGTAGCCATAGTTTTTACATGCAGACCACAAAAAACGTGAAGCTTTGCATCCTCACACAGATTACCTACCTATTTTTATACCTTTCATGAAAATCAAATGGTATATTAATTTCGTCACGAAACCGAAAATTGTAAGTCCTTAAAGGAAAATAGATAGACCCACCATTAAGTATACCGAAATAATCAGGTTGAAGAGCTGAGTTGTTTTAGCCATGTCCGTCTGTCCGTCTGTCCGTCTGTCCGTCTGTCTGTTTGTATGCAAACTAGTCCCTCAATTTTTGAGATATGTTGATAAAATTTGGTGAGCAGGTGTATTTGGGTGTCCGATTAGACATTTGTCGGAACCGAACGGATCGGACCACTATAGCATATATCCTCCATACAACCGATTTTTCAGAAAAAGAGGATTTTTGTAATATCTTACCCAATTTAACAGATTGAAGCTTCAAATTTCACCATATACTTTCGTATATTGAACATATTGTTGCCTGAAAAAATTTATGAGATCGGTCGTATATATAGTATATATCCCCTACAACCGATTGTTCAGATAAAGAACTTTTCGTAATTACTGCCCTATTTTAAGAGCTAGAGGCTTCAAATTTCAGCGAATGCTTACTTATATAGCATATATTGTTTGAAAAAATCATAAAGATCGGTGGTATATATAGTATATATATGGTGGTATATATAGTATATATATATATAGTATATATATATATATTTTCGCAAATTTTAGCCCCATTTTAACAGCTAGAAGCTTCAAATTTCACCGAATATTTACTTATATAGCATATATTGTTGTCTGAAAAAATCATAGAGATCGGTTGTATATATAGTATATATCTCATACAACCGATTTTTCAGATAAGAAACTTTTCGCAATTAAAAAAAAAAAAAAAAAAACTTTTCACAATTTCTACCCCATTTTAACAGCTATAAGCTTCAAATTTCACTGATTGCTTACGTATATAGCATATATTGTTGTCTGAAAAAATCATAGAGATCGGTTCTATATATAGTATATATCTCATACAACCGATTGTTCAGATAAGAAACTTTTCGCAATTTCTACCCCATTTTAACAGCTAGAAGCTTCAAATTTCACCAACTGCTTACGTGTATAGCATATATTGATGTCTGAAAAAATCATTGAGATCGGTGATATACATAGTATATATCTCATACAACCGATTGTTCAGATAAGAAACTTTGCGCAATTTCTGCCCCGTTTTAACAGTTAGAAGCTTCAAATTTCACAAAATGCTTTCGTATATAGCATATATTGTTGTCTGAAAAACTCATAGAGATCGGTGGTATATATATTATATACTTCATATAAACTGTCATATTGACCCCTTTTTTACGGCTAGACGCTTCAAGATTCATCAAATTTCATCAAATAATTACGTTTACGTCATATATTTTTGAAATACGTGATTCGTAGCCATAGTTTTTACATGCAGACCACAAAAAACGTGAAGCTTTGCATCCTCACACAGATTACCTACCTATTTTTATACCTTTCATGAAAATGAAATGGTATATTAATTTCGTCACGAAACCGAAAATTGTAAGTCCTTAAAGGAAAATAGATAGACCCACCATTAAGTATACCGAAATAATCAGGTTGAAGAGCTGAGTTGTTTTAGCCATGTCCGTCTGTCCGTCTGTCCGTCTGTCCGTCTGTCTGTTTGTATGCAAACTAGTCCCTCAATTTTTGAGATATCTTGATAAAATTTGGTGAGCAGGTGTATTTGGGTGTCCGATTAGACATTTGTCGGAACCGACCGGATCGGACCACTATAGCATATATCCTCCATACAACCGATTTTTCAGAAAAAGAGGATTTTTGTAATATCTTACCCAATTTAACAGATTGAAGCTTCAAACTTCACCATATACTTTCGTATATTGAACATATTGTTGCCTGAAAAAATTTATGAGATCGGTCGTATATATAGTATATATCCCCCACAACCGATTGTTCAGATAAGGAACTTTTCGTAATTACTGCCCTATTTTAAGAGATAGAGGCTTCAAATTTCAGCGAATGCTTATTTATATAGCATATATTGTTGTCTGAAAAAATCATAAAGATCGGTGGTATATATAGTATATATATGGTGGTATATATAGTATATATATATAGTATATATATATATATTTTCGCAAATTTTAGCCCCATTTTAACAGCTAGAAGCTTCAAATTTCACCGAATATTTACTTATATAGCATATATTGTTGTCTGAAAAAATCATAGAGATCGGTTGTATATATAGTATATATCTCATACAACCGATTTTTCAGATAAGAAACTTTTCGCAATTAAAAAAAAAAAAAAAAAAAACTTTTCACAATTTCTACCCCATTTTAACAGCTATAAGCTTCAAATTTCACTGATTGCTTACGTATATAGCATATATTGTTGTCTGAAAAAATCATAGAGATCGGTTCTATATATAGTATATATCTCATACAACCGATTGTTCAGATAAGAAACTTTTCGCAATTTCTACCCCATTTTAACAGCTAGAAGCTTCAAATTTCACCAACTGCTTACGTGTATAGCATATATTGATGTCTGAAAAAATCATTGAGATCGGTAATATACATAGTATATATCTCATACAACCGATTGTTCAGATAAGAAACTTTGCGCAATTTCTGCCCCGTTTTAACAGTTAGAAGCTTCAAATTTCACAAAATGCTTTCGTATATAGCATATATTGTTGTCTGAAAAACTCATAGAGATCGGTGGTATATATATTATATACTTCATATAAACTGTCATATTGACCCCTTTTTTACGGCTAGACGCTTCAAGATTCATCAAATTTCATCAAATAATTACGTTTACGTCATATATTTTTGAAATACGTGATTCGTAGCCATAGTTTTTACATGCAGACCACAAAAAACGTGAAGCTTTGCATCCTCACACAGATTACCTACCTATTTTTTATTTTATATTTATCTTAAAAATCGTTTAGATATGTTCAAATTTCACCAAATGCTTACGTGTATAGCATATATTGTTGTTTGAGAAAATCATAGATACCGGTGGTATATATAGTATATATCCCATACAACCGATTGTTCAGATAAGAAACTTTGCGCAATTTCTTCACCATTTTAACAGTTATAAGCTTCAAATTTCACCGATTGCTTACGTATATAGTATGTATTGTTGTGTCAAAAAATCATAGAGATCGGTGATATATATAATATATATATGATGGTATATATAGTATATATATATAGTATATATATATATTTTTTTTACGATTTCGGCCCCATTTTAACAGCTAGAAGCTTCAAATTTCACAAAATGCTTACGTATATAGCATATATTGTTGTCTGAAAAAATCATAGAGATCGGTCGTATATATATTATATACTTCATATAAACTGTCATTTTCACCCCTTTTTTACGGCTAGAATCTTCAAAATTCATCAAATTTCATCAAATAGTTACGTTTTCGTCATATATTTTTGAAATACGTGATTCGTAGTCATAGTTTTTACACGCAGACCACAAAAAACCTGAAACTTTGCATCCTCACACAAAGTACCTACCCGTTTTTATACCTTTCATGAAAATGAAATGGTATATTAATTTCGTCACGAAACCGAAAATTGTAAGTCCTTAAAGGAAAATAGATAGACCCACCATTAAGTATACCGAAATAATCAGGTTGAAGAGCTGAGTTGTTTTAGCCATGTCCGTCTGTCCGTCTGTCCGTCTGTCTGTTTGTATGCAAACTAGTCCCTCAATTTTTGAGATATCTTGATAAAATTTGGTGAGCAGGTGTATTTGGGTGTCCGATTAGACATTTGTCGGAACCGACCGGATCGGACCACTATAGCATATATCCTCCATACAACCGATTTTTCAGAAAAAGAGGATTTTTGTAATATCTTACCCAATTTAACAGATTGAAGCTTCCAACTTCACCATATACTTTCGTATATTGAACATATTGTTGCCTGAAAAAATTTATGAGATCGGTCGTATATATAGTATATATCCCCCACAACCGATTGTTCAGATAAGGAACTTTTCGTAATTACTGCCCTATTTTAAGAGCTACAGGCTTCAAATTTCAGCGAATGCTTACTTATATAGCATATATTGTTGTCTGAAAAAATCATAAAGATCGGTGATATATATAGTATATATATGGTGGTATATATAGTATATATATATAGTATATATATGCAAACTAGTCCCTCAATTTTTGAGATATCTTGATAAAATTTGGTGAGCAGGTGTATTTGGGTGTCCGATTAGACATTTGTCGGAACCGACCGGATCGGACCACTATAGCATATATCCTCCATACAACCGATTTTTCAGAAAAAGAGGATTTTTGTAATATCTTACCCAATTTAACAGATTGAAGCTTCAAACTTCACCATATACTTTCGTATATTGAACATATTGTTGCCTGAAAAAATTTATGAGATCGGTCGTATATATAGTATATATCCCCCACAACCGATTGTTCAGATAAGGAACTTTTCGTAATTACTGCCCTATTTTAAGAGCTAGAGGCTTCAATCACAACAGACTGCCAATGATTTCGCAACTCGACTCTCACACCTGCTCTCTGAGGGCACAACTCATCCTGAAGGAATACAGGAGCAGTGGGAGCATATCTCCAAAGCACTTCATACTGCCGCCGAGGAAAAAATTGGTTACCGGCGCCCACGAAAAAACAACTGGTATGATGAAGAATGCCGCGTTGCAACCGAAAGAAAGGACGCTGCCTACAGGGCTACGTTAAAAGCGAGCGCGACAAGAGGAGTGTGTGAACGCTATCGTGAGTTGAAAAGGGAAGCGAGACGCCTTTTCAGGAAGAAAAAAGCAGAAGCAGAAAGGCGTGAGTGCGAGGAGCTTGAGCTGCTAGCCACCAGGAATAACGCCCGAAAATTCTACCAAAAAATACGGCGACAGACGGAAGGTTTTAAGACCGGGGCAAACTCCTGTAGGAATGAAAACGGCGACCTTGTAACTGATGTCCAGAGAGTGCTTAGATTATGGAGGGAACACTTCTCTGCTCTCCTAAATGGAGGCAGCAATTCACCGCGCAGAGATGAAGAACCCGATCCCGCAATCGATGATGATGGAATATATGTCCCCCCGCCCGATTATGACGAAGTTAGAATAGCAATAACCAGATTGAAAAACAACAAGGCCGTGGGCGCTGATGGATTTCCTGCGGAGCTATTCAAGTTCGGCGGCGAGGAGTTGGTAAGGCGCATGCAGCAGCTTCTTAGCAAAATATGGGCGGACGAAAGCATGCCCGACGGTTGGAATCTAAGTGTTCTTTGCCCAGTCCACAAGAAGGGGGATACTGCAAAATGCACCAACTATCGTGGAATCAGCCTTCTTAATATCGCATATAAGGTCCTTTCAAGTGTATTGTGCGAAAGATTGAAGCCCACCGTGAACCGGCTGATTGGACCTTATCAGTGCGGCTTCAGACCTGGTAAATCTACCATCGACCAGATTTTCACAATGCGTCAAATCTTGGAAAAAACCCGTGAAAAGAGAATCGACACACACCACCTCTTCGTCGACTTTAAAGCCGCCTTCGACAGCACGAAAAGGAGCTGCCTATATGCCGCTATGTCTGAATTTGGTTTCCCCGCAAAACTTATACGGCTGTGCAAAATTACGTTGAGCAACACCATCAGTTCAGTCAGAATTGGGAAGGACCTCTCCGAGCCGTTCGAAACTAAACGAGGTTTCAGACAGGGTGACCCCCTATCGTGCGATTTCTTTAATTTGATGCTGGAGAAAATTATACTAGCTGCAGAACTTAACCGCACTGGAACAATATACTATAAAAGCGTGCAATTACTGGCATATGCTGATGACATTGATATCATCGGCCTAAACACCCGCGCTGTTAGTTCTGCTTACTCCAAGCTGGAAAAAGAAGCGGTAAAGATGGGTTTGATGGTGAATGAGGACAAAACGAAGTACCTGCTGTCATCGAGCAAAGAGTCAGCGCATATGCGCCTTGGCAACCACGCTACTGTTGGCAGCCATAATTTCGAAATAGTAAAAGACTTCGTTTATTTGGGAACCAGCATCAACATTAGCAACAACATCAGCACTGAAATCCAGCGAAGAATCAATCTTGCCAATAAATGCTACTTTGGACTAGGTAGGCAATTGAAAAGTAAAGTCCTCTCTCGGCGAACGAAAATCATACTCTACAAGTCACTTATCGTACCCGTCCTGCTATATGGGGCAGAAGCATGGACCATGACAACAGCAGATGAAGCGGCTTTGGGAGTGTTCGAGAGAAAAGTTCTTCGAAAGATTTATGGACCTCTACGCGTTGGCGATGGCGAGTACCGAAGAAGATTTAATGATGAGCTGTACGAGCTATACGCAGACATCAACATAGTCCAGCGAATTAAAACGCAGCGGCTGCGCTGGCTAGGCCATGTTATGCGAATGAAAGATGATGCTCCGGCCAAGAAAGTGTTTCTATCGGAACCCGCCTATGGAAGCAGAGGTAGAGGGCGGCCCCCACTCCGTTGGAAGGACCAGGTGGAAAACGATTTAAACTCCCTTGGTGTGACCAATTGGCGCCGGTTGGCGGAGCGAAGGAGCGACTGGCGCGCCTTGTTGGACGGCCATAACCGTTTAGACGGTTAAGCGCCAATTAAGTAAGTAAGTAAGTAAGTAAGTAAGAGGCTTCAAATTTCAGCGAATGCTTACTTATATAGCATATATTGTTGTCTGAAAAAATCATAAAGATCGGTGGTATATATAGTATATATATGGTGGTATATATAGTATATATATATAGTATATATATATATATTTTCGCAAATTTTAGCCCCATTTTAACAGCTAGAAGCTTCAAATTTCACCGAATATTTACTTATATAGCATATATTGTTGTCTGAAAAAATCATAGAGATCGGTGGTATATATAGTATATATCTCATACAACCGATTTTTCAGATAAGAAACTTTTCGCAATTAAAAAAAAAAAAAAAAAAACTTTTCACAATTTCTACCCCATTTTAACAGCTATAAGCTTCAAATTTCACTGATTGCTTACGTATATAGCATATATTGTTGTCTGAAAAAATCATAGAGATCGGTTCTATATATAGTATATTTCTCATACAACCGATTGTTCAGATAAGAAACTTTTCGCAATTTCTACCCCATTTTAACAGCTAGAAGCTTCAAATTTCACCAATTGCTTACGTGTATAGCATATATTGATGTCTGAAAAAATCATTGAGATCGGTGATATACATAGTATATATCTCATACAACCGATTGTTCAGATAAGAAACTTTGCGCAATTTCTGCCCCGTTTTAACAGTTAGAAGCTTCAAATTTCACAAAATGCTTTTGTATATAGCATATATTGTTGTCTGAAAAAATCATAGAGATCGGTGGTATATATATTATATACTTCATATAAACTGTCATATTGACCCCTTTTTTACGGCTAGAAGCTTCAAGATTCATCAAATTTCATCAAATAATTACGTTTACGTCATATATTTTTGAAATACGTGATTCGTAGCCATAGTTTTTACATGCAGACCACAAAAAACGTGAAGCTTTGCATCCTCACACAGATTACCTACCTATTTTTATACCTTTCATGAAAATGAAATGGTATATTAATTTCGTCACGAAACCGAAAATTGTAAGTCCTTAAAGGAAAATAGATAGACCCACCATTAAGTATACCGAAATAATCAGGTTGAAGAGCTGAGTTGTTTTAGCCATGTCCGTCTGTCCGTCTGTCTGTTTGTATGCAAACTAGTCCCTCAATTTTTGAGATATCTTGATAAAATTTGGTGAGCAGGTGTATTTGGGTGTCCGATTAGACATTTGTCGGAACCGACCGGATCGGACCACTATAGCATATATCCTCCATACAACCGATTTTTCAGAAAAAGAGGATTTTTGTAATATCTTACCCAATTTAACAGATTGAAGCTTCAAACTTCACCATATACTTTCGTATATTGAACATATTGTTGCCTGAAAAAATTTATGAGATCGGTCGTATATATAGTATATATCCCCCACAACCGATTGTTCAGATAAGGAACTTTTCGTAATTACTGCCCTATTTTAAGAGCTAGAGGCTTCAAATTTCAGCGAACGCTTACTTATATAGCATATATTGTTGTCTGAAAAAATCATAAAGATCGGTGCTATATATAGTATATATATGGTGGTATATATAGTATATATATATAGTATATATATGTATATTTTCGCAAATTTTAGCCCCATTTTAACAGCTAGAAGCTTCAAATTTCACCGAATATTTACTTATATAGCATATATTGTTGTCTGAAAAAATCATAGAGATCGGTTGTATATATAGTATATATCTCATACAACCGATTTTTCAGATAAGAAACTTTTCGCAATTAAAAAAAAAAAAAAAAAAAACTTTTCACAATTTCTACCCCATTTTAACAGCTATAAGCTTCAAATTTCACTGATTGCTTACGTATATAGCATATATTGTTGTCTGAAAAAATCATAGAGATCGGTTCTATATATAGTATATATCTCATACAACCGATTGTTCAGATAAGAAACTTTTCGCAATTTCTACCCCATTTTAACAGCTAGAAGGTTCAAATTTCACCAACTGCTTACGTGTATAGCATATATTGATGTCTGAAAAAATCATTGAGATCGGTGATATACATAGTATATATCTCATACAACCGATTGTTCAGATAAGAAACTTTGCGCAATTTCTGCCCCGTTTTAACAGTTAGAAGCTTCAAATTTCACAAAATGCTTTCGTATATAGCATATATTGTTGTCTGAAAAAATCATAGAGATCGGTGGTATATATATTATATACTTCATATAAACTGTCATATTGACCCCTTTTTTACGGCTAGAAGCTTCAAGATTCATCAAATTTCATCAAATAATTACGTTTACGTCATATATTTTTGAAATACGTGATTCGTAGCCATAGTTTTTACATGCAGACCACAAAAAACGTGAAGCTTTGCATCCTCACACAGATTACCTACCTATTTTTATACCTTTCATGAAAATGAAATGGTATATTAATTTCGTCACGAAACCGAAAATTGTAAGTCCTTAAAGGAAAATAGATAGGCCCACCATTAAGTATACCGAAATAATCAGGTTGAAGAGCTGAGTTGTTTTAGCCATGTCCGTCTGTCCGTCTGTCCGTCTGTCTGTTTGTATGCAAACTAGTCCCTCAATTTTTGAGATATCTTGATAAAATTTGGTGAGCAGGTGTATTTGGGTGTCCGATTAGACATTTGTCGGAACCGACCGGTTCGGACCACTATAGCATATATCCTCCATACAACCGATTTTTCAGAAAAAGAGGATTTTTGTAATATCTTACCCAATTTAACAGATTGAAGCTTCAAACTTCACCATATACTTTCGTATATTGAACATATTGTTGCCTGAAAAAATTTATGAGATCGGTCGTATATATAGTATATATCCCCCACAACCGAT
Source organism: Eurosta solidaginis (assembly GCF_040869045.1). Taxonomy (NCBI): domain Eukaryota; kingdom Metazoa; phylum Arthropoda; class Insecta; order Diptera; family Tephritidae; genus Eurosta; species Eurosta solidaginis. Next base: position 39,020 of record NW_027137268.1, on the reverse strand, counting down.
TGTTCAGATAAGGAACTTTTCGTAATTACTGCCCTATTTTAAGAGCTAGAGGCTTCAAATTTCAGCGAATGCTTACTTATATAGCATATATTGTTGTCTGAAAAAATCATAAAGATCGGTGGTATATATAGTATATATATGGTGGTATATATAGTATATATATATAGTATATATATATATATTTTCGCAAATTTTAGCCCCATTTTAACAGCTAGAAGCTTCAAATTTCACCGAATATTTACTTATATAGCATATATTGTTGTCTGAAAAAATCATAGAGATCGGTTGTATATATAGTATATATCTCATACAACCGATTTTTCAGATAAGAAACTTTTCGCAATTAAAAAAAAAAAAAAAAAAAAACTTTTCACAATTTCTACCCCATTTTAACAGCTATAAGCTTCAAATTTCACTGATTGCTTACGTATATAGCATATATTGTTGTCTGAAAAAATCATAGAGATCGGTTCTATATATAGTATATATCTCATACAACCGATTGTTCAGATAAGAAACTTTTCGCAATTTCTACCCCATTTTAACAGCTAGAAGCTTCAAATTTCACCAACTGCTTACGTGTATAGCATATATTGATGTCTGAAAAAATCATTGAGATCGGTGATATACATAGTATATATCTCATACAACCGATTGTTCAGATAAGAAACTTTGCGCAATTTCTGCCCCGTTTTAACAGTTAGAAGCTTCAAATTTCAGAAAATGCTTTCGTATATAGCATATATTGTTGTCTGAAAAAATCATAGAGATCGGTGGTATATATATTATATACTTCATATAAACTGTCATATTGACCCCTTTTTTACGGCTAGAAGCTTCAAGATTCATCAAATTTCATCAAATAATTACGTTTACGTCATATATTTTTGAAATACGTGATTCGTAGCCATAGTTTTTACATGCAGACCACAAAAAACGTGAAGCTTTGCATCCTCACACAGATTACCTACCTATTTTTATACCTTTCATGAAAATGAAATGGTATATTAATTTCGTCACGAAACCGAAAATTGTAAGTCCTTAAAGGAAAATAGATAGACCCACCATTAAGTATACCGAAATAATCAGGTTGAAGAGCTGAGTTGTTTTAGCCATGTCCGTCTGTCCGTCTGTCCGTCTGTCCGTCTGTCTGTTTGTATGCAAACTAGTCCCTCAATTTTTGAGATATCTTTATAAAATTTGGGGAGCAGGTGTATTTGGGTGTCCGATTAGACATTTGTCGGAACCGACCGGATCGGACCACTATAGCATATATCCTCCATACAACCGATTTTTCAGAAAAAGAGGATTTTTGTAATATCTTACCCAATTTAACAGATTGAAGCTTCAAACTTCACCATATACTTTCGTATATTGAACATATTGTTGCCTGAAAAAATTTATGAGATCGGTCGTATATATAGTATATATCCCCCACAACCGATTGTTCAGATAAGGAACTTTTCGTAATTACTGCCCTATTTTAAGAGCTAGAGGCTTCAAATTTCAGCGAATGCTTACTTATATAGCATATATTGTTGTCTGAAAAAATCATAAAGATCGGTGGTATATATAGTATATATATGGTGGTATATATAGTATATATATATAGTATATATATATATATTTTTGCAAATTTTAGCCCCATTTTAACAGCTAGAAGTTTCAAATTTCACCGAATATTTACTTATATAGCATATATTGTTGTCTGAAAAAATCATAGAGATCGGTTGTATATATAGTATATATCTCATACAACCGATTTTTCAGATAAGAAACTTTTCGCAATTAAAAAAAAAAAAAAAAAAAAATTTTTCACAATTTCTACCCCATTTTAACAGCTATAAGCTTCAAATTTTACTGATTGCTTACGTATATAGCATATATTGTTGTCTGAAAAAATCATAGAGATCGGTTCTATATATAGTATATATCTCATACAACCGATTGTTCAGATAAGAAACTTTTCGCAATTTCTACCCCATTTTAACAGCTAGAAGCTTCAAATTTCACCAACTGCTTACGTGTATAGCATATATTGATGTCTGAAAAAATCATTGAGATCGGTGATATACATAGTATATATATCATACAACCGATTGTTCAGATAAGAAACTTTGCGCAATTTCTGCCCGTTTTAACAGTTAGAAGCTTCAAATTTCACAAAATGCTTTCGTATATAGCATATATTGTTGTCTGAAAAAATCATAGAGATCGGTGGTATATATATTATATACTTCATATAAACTGTCATATTGACCCCTTTTTTACGGCTAGAAGCTTCAAGATTCATCAAATTTCATCAAATAATTACGTTTACGTCATATATTTTTGAAATACGTGATTCGTAGCCATAGTTTTTACATGCAGGCCACAAAAAACGTGAAGCTTTGCATCCTCACACAGATTACCTACCTATTTTTATACCTTTCATGAAAATGAAATGGTATATTAATTTCGTCACGAAACCGAAAATTGTAAGTCCTTAAAGGAAAATAGATAGACCCACCATTAAGTATACCGAAATAATCAGGTTGAAGAGCTGAGTTGTTTTAGCCATGTCCGTCTGTCCGTCTGTCCGTCTGTCCGTCTGTCTGTTTGTATGCAAACTAGTCCCTCAATTTTTGAGATATCTTGATAAAATTTGGTGAGCAGGTGTATTTGGGTGTCCGATTAGACATTTGTCGGAACCGACCGGATCGGACCACTATAGCATATATCCTCCATACAACCGATTTTTCAGAAAAAGAGGATTTTTGTAATATCTTACCCAATTTAACAGATTGAAGCTTCAAACTTCACCATATACTTTCGTATATTGAACATATTGTTGCCTGAAAAAATTTATGAGATCGGTCGTATATATAGTATATATCCCCTACAACCGATTGTTCAGATAAGGAACTTTTCGTAATTACTGCCCTATTTTAAGAGCTAGAGGCTTCAAATTTCAGCGAATGCTTACTTATATAGCATATATTGTTGTCTGAAAAAATCATAAAGATCGGTGGTATATATAGTATATATATGGTGGTATATATAGTATATATATATATAGTATATATATATATATTTTCGCAAATTTTAGCCCCATTTTAACAGCTAGAAGCTTCAAATTTCACCGAATATTTACTTATATAGCATATATTGTTGTCTGAAAAAATCATAGAGATCGGTTGTATATATAGTATATATCTCATACAACCGATTTTTCAGATAAGAAACTTTTCGCAATTAAAAAAAAAAAAAAAAAAAAAACTTTTCACAATTTCTACCCCATTTTAACAGCTATAAGCTTCAAATTTTACTGATTGCTTACGTATATAGCATATATTGTTGTCTGAAAAAATCATAGAGATCGGTTCTATATATAGTATATATCTCATACAACCGATTGTTCAGATAAGAAACTTTTCGCAATTTCTACCCCATTTTAACAGCTAGAAGCTTCAAATTTCACCAACTGCTTACGTGTATAGCATATATTGATGTCTGAAAAAATCATTGAGATCGGTGATATACATAGTATATATCTCATACAACCGATTGTTCAGATAAGAAACTTTGCGCAATTTCTGCCCCGTTTTAACAGTTAGAAGCTTCAAATTTCACAAAATGCTTTCGTATATAGCATATATTGTTGTCTGAAAAAATCATAGAGATCGGTGGTATATATATTATATACTTCATATAAACTGTCATATTGACCCCTTTTTTACGGCTAGAAGCTTCAAGATTCATCAAATTTCATCAAATAATTACGTTTACGTCATATATTTTTGAAATACGTGATTCGTAGCCATAGTTTTTACATGCAGGCCACAAAAAACGTGAAGCTTTGCATCCTCACACAGATTACCTACCTATTTTTATACCTTTCATGAAAATGAAATGGTATATTAATTTCGTCACGAAACCGAAAATTGTAAGTCCTTAAAGGAAAATAGATAGACCCACCATTAAGTATACCGAAATAATCAGGTTGAAGAGCTGAGTTGTTTTAGCCATGTCCGTCTGTCCGTCTGTCCGTCTGTCTGTTTGTATGCAAACTAGTCCCTCAATTTTTGAGATATCATGATAAAATTTGGTGAGCAGGTGTATTTGGGTGTCCGATTAGATATTTGTCGGAACCGACCGGATCGGACCACTATAGCATATATCCTCCATACAACCGATTTTTCAGAAAAAGAGGATTTTTGTAATATCTTACCCAATTTAACAGATTGAAGCTTCAAACTTCATCATATACTTTCGTATATTGAACATATTGTTGCCTGAAAAAATTTATGAGATCGGTCGTATATATAGTATATATCCCCCACAACCGATTGTTCAGATAAGGAACTTTTCGTAATTACTGCCCTATTTTAAGAGCTAGAGGCTTCAAATTTCAGCGAATGCTTACTTATATAGCATATATTGTTGTCTGAAAAAATCATAAAGATCGGTGGTATATATAGTATATATATGGTGGTATATATAGTATATATATATAGTATATATATATATATATTTTCGCAAATTTTAGCCCCATTTTAACAGCTAGAAGCTTCAAATTTCACCGAATATTTACTTATATAGCATATATTGTTGTCTGAAAAAATCATAGAGATCGGTTGTATATATAGTATATATCTCATACAACCGATTTTTCAGATAAGAAACTTTTCGCAATTAAAAAAAAAAAAAAAAAAAAAACTTTTCACAATTTCTACCCCATTTTAACAGCTATAAGCTTCAAATTTCACTGATTGCTTACGTATATAGCATATATTGTTGTCTGAAAAAATCATAGAGATCGGTTCTATATATAGTATATATCTCATACAACCGATTGTTCAGATAAGAAACTTTTCGCAATTTCTACCCCATTTTAACAGCTAGAAGCTTCAAATTTCACCAACTGCTTACGTGTATAGCATATATTGATGTCTGAAAAAATCATTGAGATCGGTGATATACATAGTATATATCTCATACAACCGATTGTTCAGATAAGAAACTTTGCGCAATTTCTGCCCCGTTTTAACAGTTAGAAGCTTCAAATTTCACAAAATGCTTTCGTATATAGCATATATTGTTGTCTGAAAAAATCATAGAGATCGGTGGTATATATATTATATACTTCATATAAACTGTCATATTGACCCCTTTTTTACGGCTAGAAGCTTCAAGATTCATCAAATTTCATCAAATAATTACGTTTACGTCATATATTTTTGAAATACGTGATTCGTAGCCATAGTTTTTACATGCAGACCACAAAAAACGTGAAGCTTTGCATCCTCACACAGATTACCTACCTATTTTTATACCTTTCATGAAAATGAAATGGTATATTAATTTCGTCACGAAACCGAAAATTGTAAGTCCTTAAAGGAAAATAGATAGACCCACCATTAAGTATACCGAAATAATCAGGTTGAAGAGCTGAGTTGTTTTAGCCATGTCCGTCTGTCCGTCTGTCCGTCTGTCCGTCTGTCTGTTTGTATGCAAACTAGTCCCTCAATTTTTGAGATATCATGATAAAATTTGGTGAGCAGGTGTATTTGGGTGTCCGATTAGATATTTGTCGGAACCGACCGGATCGGACCACTATAGCATATATCCTCCATACAACCGATTTTTCAGAAAAAGAGGATTTTTGTAATATCTTACCCAATTTAACAGATTGAAGCTTCAAACTTCATCATATACTTTCGTATATTGAACATATTGTTGCCTGAAAAAATTTATGAGATCGGTCGTATATATAGTATATATCCCCCACAACCGATTGTTCAGATAAGGAACTTTTCGTAATTACTGCCCTATTTTAAGAGCTAGAGGCTTCAAATTTCAGCGAATGCTTACTTATATAGCATATATTGTTGTCTGAAAAAATCATAAAGATCGGTGGTATATATAGTATATATATGGTGGTATATATAGTATATATATATAGTATATATAATTTTCGCAAATTTTAGCCCCCATTTTAACAGCTAGAAGCTTCAAATTTCACCGAATATTTACTTATATAGCATATATTGTTGTCTGAAAAAATCATAGAGATCGGTTGTATATATAGTATATATCTCATACAACCGATTTTTCAGATAAGAAACTTTTCGCAATTAAAAAAAAAAAAAAAAAAAAAACTTTTCACAATTTCTACCCCATTTTAACAGCTATAAGCTTCAAATTTCACTGATTGCTTACGTATATAGCATATATTGTTGTCTGAAAAAATCATAGAGATCGGTTCTATATATAGTATATATCCCCCACAACCGATTGTTCAGATAAGGAACTTTTCGTAATTACTGCCCCTATTTTAAGAGCTAGAGGCTTCAAATTTCAGCGAATGCTTACTTATATAGCATAATATTGTTGTCTGAAAAAATCATAAAGATCGGTGGTATATATATAGTATATATATGGTGGTATATATATGTGGGATTAGGGTTAAAGACCAGAAGTGGTCAAACGTACTAAACCATCATAGAACCAACCCAATACAACCTTAAATGCTACAACTAATTAAATACAACCCTGCATAGTAAAACATTTTTAACGAAACGCCGACTTTGAAATACACGAAGAACGGCAGTTGAACATTTGACGTTGTGCCGAGAAGTTTGCGCCGTGATCCTTAAATTCATTTTCTGTATGTATCAACTAACTTTTAATAACTTTTAAATAAACTCATTTTTATATTTGTCAATAACTACAAATATTGGGGGCTCAACCGGGATCAGTGTATGTGTCGCTAAATACTTATTCCGAATCAGTGTCGTTAAACGCTCATCGGCAAATAGTATCGCGAAGCGCTAATTCAAGTGTATAGTGTCTTTAAACACTCAACAACCGAATTACATACACACATACTCGTACTGTACAAGTAAACGTCGCTAAACGTTTAGGATCGTCAAACCAAAATTTAAGTGGTGCAAAAAGGTCAGCCGGCGTCGTAAAAAATCGTAAAAGGTGTGGAGGCAGCAAAATTTTACAAATCTCTGTCATCAAAGAAGTAGCAGTTGAATCCAACACAAAAGAAAAGTTCGCTGTAGCGAAAACGCAAGCAGAATTCCTAGAAAGAAATCACGAAAATATACGTTGAATTTGATTGCAAAGCAAAATTCGCTGCGACTGCAACGCAAGCAGAGCAACTAAGTGGCGTCCGTACTCAAACATAACGTGTAAAATCCGAAGATTGTTCAGCGAGTAAAAAGAAGAAAACAAAGCGAAGGAGGCGAACAATAAGAAGTTGAGGTGTAAGTAGTCGGCAACGATAAGAAGCTGAAGGTTAAGTTCGGAACGAAAAATCCAATTGGAAGAGAAGTAAAGAAATACGTGGCAGAATTCGAGTTGAAACAGTCTATTTTGAATTGGGCTGATAAGAAGAAAAATTGAAATAAAACAAAGAGCAAAAGAAAGATAACCTACGAGCGAGTGTAAACGAAGTGAAAGCAGATCAGTTTCGAAGTGAATGAATTAACGAATTGAAGACAGAAGGAAGCAGATAAGTTTCGAATATCTATGTACATTTAGTTGCATACAAAAATACGTATTAATTGACTTTTTGATATTAACTAAACATATGTTTGCCATATATTTTCACACTCATATTATAGTTTAAATTATCTCTTTGATTTTATATACGTGTGTGTTTGTCGTTTATTTCGTACATATAAATATTTACATGAATTGAACTCATTGATTGCTACCAGGCCTATGTACATAAATACTTTTGTGTGTTTACTTTGAAATATTTCTTTCGATTACAAAATAATTTCGATCAATTTTGAATAACTTTGTAAAGGGGTGACTGTGCAACATGGACAGGCAAACGATTTTAACGTTTTCAGTAAAACAATTGCAAAATGCTCTCCGTGATTTGAATCTGTCCACCTCTGGACTTAAAGCAGAGTTACAAAAGCGGTTATTGGAGCATTTGGGGTTCGAGACGGTTCAAAATGAAGACGATAATAATTCCACAGCCGGTTCATCCTATGAAGATGCGCCTGACAATATAGGTCGAAACTCCGCCACCGGTATTGATTCGGTTGGTAAATCGGTGTTTACTTTTAAAGATATCGGGGAAAGTTTGTCGCGGTTTAGTGGTGATGACTCCATGGATGTTAGGGAGTGGGTTGCCGAATTTGATGAAAATGCTGCAGCAGTTGGTTGGAACGATATTCAAAAATTTATTTACAGTAAACAATTGCTGAAAGGTGCAGCAAAGTTGTTTGTTAGGAGCCAGCGTGGCATTATAAGCTGGGAGTTTTTAAAAGAGGCACTTATTGCCGAATTTGGGTTGCAATTATCGACGTCAGATGTACATAATAAGTTACGAAATCGCAAGAAAAAATCAAACGAAACTTTTCGTGAGTACTTGTATGCACTCATGGAAATTGGTAAAGCTATTAAAATCGACGAACCTAGTATAATTTCATATTTCGTTGAGGGTATACCTGACTCAAGGGGAAATAAAACGGTTTTGTATCAAGCCAAGTCAATTAAAGAGCTCAAGGAGCAAATCAAGATCTACGAGAAAGTTCATGGTAAGCCAGGTACGCAAAGTTTAAAGAGCGTAAGTCAGCAGAATATAGGGGGTGCAACAAATACCCAAACTTCGAAAGCATGTTTTAAATGCGGAAGCACATCTCATATGATTCGGGATTGCAACAGCAAACAAATTAAGTGTTTTAAGTGTCAGGGTGTAGGACACAAATCCTTTGAGTGCACGCGTAAAGATGTTGCTATAGTTAAAAAAGAAAATGATAAAGCCAATGTAATAGACGAACAGAAAAAAGTATTTAATTTGGCTTTTAAAAGTTTATTGGTTGGGGGGATGAAAGTTAATGCACTGGTCGACACTGGATGCAGCTTGTGCTTGATTAGGCGCGATATTTTTGACAAAATAAATTTTAGAGGAGAAGTTAGCAATGAGCAACGTACATTATATGGCATATGCAAAAAAGAATTTTCAACATACGGTAGTTTTCAAACAGACATTGAGGTTGATGGTTTAAAGTTTTCGCAAATATTTCACATTACCAGTAATGATGCAATAGAATTTCCAGTGTTTATTGGTACGTCCATTTAAAGAAAGTTAATATTAATGTGAAACCGGAAGGTGTAGAGTTTGTGAAGAGAGAAAACGCTAAGGCAGAGTCTGACAATGAACATGAAGATAGATTGGAACTATTTAAGCAGTTTAATAGTTTATGCATGAATATAGAAGACATTAATATTAACAGTGTCGTTCGAAAAATAATAAATGATTATAAAGCACAGAAGATCGAAGAATGTCCGGTGGAGATGAAAATAGTCTTACAAGATGAAGTTCCCATTTTCCAACGTCCGCGAAGGTTGTCTAAGGAAGACAAAGAGTTTGTTGATAAACAGGTAGAAGAATGGTTGGAAGCCGGCATTATTCAAGCCAGTTGTTCCAACTATGCCTCTCCGATAGTAATTGCTAGAAAAAAAGATGGGTCTAAACGATTGTGTTGCGACTATCGATTGCTAAACAAGAAAATTATTCGAGATAATTTTCCTATGGCACGTATTGACGATGTTCTAGATAAACTTCAGGGAGCAAAGGTTTTTACCACGTTAGATTTGGCAGACGGTTTTTTCCATGTGCCTGTAGAAGTTGAGTCTAGGAAGTATACCTCATTCGTAACGCCAGATGGGCAATACGAGTTTAAGTACGTCCCTTTTGGTATATGCAACTCACCAGCCGTGTTTTGTCGCTTTGTTCATTTCATATTCAGAGACCTTATTAAAGATGGAACAATCGCCATATACATGGACGATATAATTATACCAGCATTAAACGAGGATGAAAACATAAGCAAACTGAAACGAGTTTTAGAGGTAGGATCGAGGTATGGGCTACGGATTAAGTGGAAAAAGTGTCAGTTCTTAGAAAGGAAGATTCATTTTCTAGGCTACGAAATAGAAAATGGAACAATTAGGCCATCAACTGAAAAAATAGACGCAATTCAGAATTATCCATTACCAAGAGATAAGAAAGGGCTAGAACGATTTTTGGGTTTAACGTCGTATTTTAGGCGATTTATAAATAATTATGCGTTGATAGCGAAACCCTTGTCGGATCTCTTGAAAAAGAATAGTGAATTCAAAATAGGTAAAGGACAGCTAAATGCTTTTGAGCAGCTGAAAACAGCGCTTGTAACTGCACCAGTTTTACGATTATACAATGTCAATGCTGAAACAGAAATCCATACAGATGCATCCAAGTTTGATCCTTAAATTCATTTTCTGTATGTATCAACTAACTTTTAATAACTTTTAAATAAACTCATTTTTATATTTGTCAATAACTACATATAGTATATATATATATATATATTTTCGCAAATTTTAGCCCCATTTTAACAGCTAGAAGCTTCAAATTTCACCGAATATTTACTTATATAGCATATATTGTTGTCTGAAAAAATCATAGAGATCGGTTGTATATATAGTATATATCTCATACAACCGATTTTTCAGATAAGAAACTTTTCGCAATTAAAAAAAAAAAAAAAAAAACTTTTCACAATTTCTACCCCATTTTAACAGCTATAAGCTTCAAATTTCACTGATTGCTTACGTATATAGCATATATTGTTGTCTGAAAAAATCATAGAGATCGGTTCTATATATAGTATATATCTCATACAACCGATTGTTCAGATAAGAAACTTTTCGCAATTTCTACCCCATTTTAACAGCTAGAAGCTTCAAATTTCACCAACTGCTTACGTGTATAGCATATATTGATGTCTGAAAAAATCATTGAGATCGGTGATATACATAGTATATATCTCATACAACCGATTGTTCAGATAAGAAACTTTGCGCAATTTCTGCCCCGTTTTAACAGTTAGAAGCTTCAAATTTCACAAAATGCTTTCGTATATAGCATATATTGTTGTCTGAAAAACTCATAGAGATCGGTGGTATATATATTATATACTTCATATAAACTGTCATATTGACCCCTTTTTTACGGCTAGACGCTTCAAGATTCATCAAATTTCATCAAATAATTACGTTTACGTCATATATTTTTGAAATACGTGATTCGTAGCCATAGTTTTTACATGCAGACCACAAAAAACGTGAAGCTTTGCATCCTCACACAGATTACCTACCTATTTTTATACCTTTCATGAAAATGAAATGGTATATTAATTTCGTCACGAAACCGAAAATTGTAAGTCCTTAAAGGAAAATAGATAGACCCACCATTAAGTATACCGAAATAATCAGGTTGAAGAGCTGAGTTGTTTTAGCCATGTCCGTCTGTCCGTCTGTCCGTCTGTCCGTCTGTCTGTTTGTATGCAAACTAGTCCCTCAATTTTTGAGATATCTTGATAAAATTTGGTGAGCAGGTGTATTTGGGTGTCCGATTAGACATTTGTCGGAACCGACCGGATCGGACCACTATAGCATATATCCTCCATACAACCGATTTTTCAGAAAAAGAGGATTTTTGTAATATCTTACCCAATTTAACAGATTGAAGCTTCAAACTTCACCATATACTTTCGTATATTGAACATATTGTTGCCTGAAAAAATTTATGAGATCGGTCGTATATATAGTATATATCCCCCACAACCGATTTTTCAGATAAGGAACTTTTCGTAATTACTGCCCTATTTTAAGAGCTAGAGGCTTCAAATTTCAGCGAATGCTTACTTATATAGCATATATTGTTGTCTGAAAAAATCATAAAGATCGGTGGTATATATAGTATATATATGGTGGTATATATAGTATATATATATAGTATATATATATATATTTTCGCAAATTTTAGCCCCATTTTAACAGCTAGAAGCTTCAAATTTCACCGAATATTTACTTATATAGCATATATTGTTGTCTGAAAAAATCATAGAGATCGGTTGTATATATAGTATATATCTCATACAACCGATTTTTCAGATAAGAAACTTTTCGCAATTAAAAAAAAAAAAAAAAAAAACTTTTCACAATTTCTACCCCATTTTAACAGCTATAAGCTTCAAATTTCACTGATTGCTTACGTATATAGCATATATTGTTGTCTGAAAAAATCATAGAGATCGGTTCTATATATAGTATATATCTCATACAACCGATTGTTCAGATAAGAAACTTTTCGCAATTTCTACCCCATTTTAACAGCTAGAAGCTTCAAATTTCACCAACTGCTTACGTGTATAGCATATATTGATGTCTGAAAAAATCATTGAGATCGGTGATATACATAGTATATATCTCAAACAACCGATTGTTCAGATAAGAAACTTTGCGCAATTTCTGCCCCGTTTTAACAGTTAGAAGCTTCAAATTTCACAAAATGCTTTCGTATATAGCATATATTGTTGTCTGAAAAACTCATAGAGATCGGTGGTATATATATTATATACTTCATATAAACTGTCATATTGACCCCTTTTTTACGGCTAGACGCTTCAAGATTCATCAAATTTCATCAAATAATTACGTTTACGTCATATATTTTTGAAATACGTGATTCGTAGCCATAGTTTTTACATGCAGACCACAAAAAACGTGAAGCTTTGCATCCTCACACAGATTACCTACCTATTTTTTATTTTATATTTATCTTAAAAATCGTTTAGATATGTTCAAATTTCACCAAATGCTTACGTGTATAGCATATATTGTTGTCTGAGAAAATCATAGATACCGGTGGTATATATAGTATATATCCCATACAACCGATTGTTCAGATAAGAAACTTTGCGCAATTTCTTCACCATTTTAACAGTTATAAGCTTCAAATTTCACCGATTGCTTACGTATATAGTATGTATTGTTGTGTCAAAAAATCATAGAGATCGGTGATATATATAATATATATATGATGGTATATATAGTATATATATATAGTATATATATATATTTTTTTTACGATTTCGGCCCCATTTTAACAGCTAGAAGCTTCAAATTTCACAAAATGCTTACGTATATAGCATATATTGTTGTCTGAAAAAATCATAGAGATCGGTCGTATATATATTATATACTTCATATAAACTGTCATTTTCACCCCTTTTTTACGGCTAGAATCTTCAAAATTCATCAAATTTCATCAAATAGTTACGTTTTCGTCATATATTTTTGAAATACGTGATTCGTAGTCATAGTTTTTACACGCAGACCACAAAAAACCTGAAACTTTGCATCCTCACACAAAGTACCTACCCGTTTTTATACCTTTCATGAAAATGAAATGGTATATTAATTTCGTCACGAAACCGAAAATTGTAAGTCCTTAAAGGAAAATAGATAGACCCACCATTAAGTATACCGAAATAATCAGGTTGAAGAGCTGAGTTGTTTTAGCCATGTCCGTCTGTCCGTCTGTCCGTCTGTCCGTCTGTCTGTTTGTATGCAAACTAGTCCCTCAATTTTTGAGATATCTTGATAAAATTTGGTGAGCAGGTGTATTTGGATGTCCGATTAGACATTTGTCGGAACCGACCGGATCGGACCACTATAGCATATATCCTCCATACAACCGATTTTTCAGAAAAAGAGGATTTTTGTAATATCTTACCCAATTTAACAGATTGAAGCTTCCAACTTCACCATATACTTTCGTATATTGAACATATTGTTGCCTGAAAAAATTTATGAGATCGGTCGTATATATAGTATATATCCCCCACAACCGATTGTTCAGATAAGGAACTTTTCGTAATTACTGCCCTATTTTAAGAGCTACAGGCTTCAAATTTCAGCGAATGCTTACTTATATAGCATATATTGTTGTCTGAAAAAATCATAAAGATCGGTGGTATATATAGTATATATATGGTGGTATATATAGTATATATATATAGTATATATATATATATTTTCGCAAATTTTAGCCCCATTTTAACAGCTAGAAGCTTCAAATTTCACCGAATATTTACTTATATAGCATATATTGTTGTCTGAAAAAATCATAGAGATCGGTTGTATATATAGTATATATCTCATACAACCGATTTTTCAGATAAGAAACTTTTCGCAATTAAAAAAAAAAAAAAAAAACTTTTCACAATTTCTACCCCATTTTAACAGCTATAAGCTTCAAATTTCACTGATTGCTTACGTATATAGCATATATTGTTGTCTGAAAAAATCATAGAGATCGGTTCTATATATAGTATATATCTCATACAACCGATTGTTCAGATAAGAAACTTTTCGCAATTTCTACCCCATTTTAACAGCTAGAAGCTTCAAATTTCACCAACTGCTTACGTGTATAGCATATATTGATGTCTGAAAAAATCATTGAGATCGGTGATATACATAGTATATATCTCATACAACCGATTGTTCAGATAAGAAACTTTGCGCAATTTCTGCCCCGTTTTAACAGTTAGAAGCTTCAAATTTCACAAAATGCTTTCGTATATAGCATATATTGTTGTCTGAAAAAATCATAGAGATCGGTGGTATATATATTATATACTTCATATAAACTGTCATATTGACCCCTTTTTTACGGCTAGAAGCTTCAAGATTCATCAAATTTCATCAAATAATTACGTTTACGTCATATATTTTTGAAATACGTGATTCGTAGCCATAGTTTTTACATGCAGACCACAAAAAACGTGAAGCTTTGCATCCTCACACAGATTACCTACCTATTTTTATACCTTTCATGAAAATGAAATGGTATATTAATTTCGTCACGAAACCGAAAATTGTAAGTCCTTAAAGGAAAATAGATAGACCCACCATTAAGTATACCGAAATAATCAGGTTGAAGAGCTGAGTTGTTTTAGCCATGTCCGTCTGTCCGTCTGTCGGTCTGTCTGTTTGTATGCAAACTAGTCCCTCAATTTTTGAGATATCTTGATAAAATTTGGTGAGCAGGTGTATTTGGGTGTCCGATTAGACATTTGTCGGAACCGACCGGATCGGACCACTATAGCATATATCCTCCATACAACCGATTTTTCAGAAAAAGAGGATTTTTGTAATATCTTACCCAATTTAACAGATTGAAGCTTCAAACTTCACCATATACTTTCGTATATTGAACATATTGTTGCCTGAAAAAATTTATGAGATCGGTCGTATATATAGTATATATCCCCCACAACCGATTGTTCAGATAAGGAACTTTTCGTAATTACTGCCCTATTTTAAGAGCTAGAGGCTTCAAATTTCAGCGAATGCTTACTTATATAGCATATATTGTTGTCTGAAAAAATCATAAAGATCGGTGGTATATATAGTATATATATGGTGGTATATATAGTATATATATATAGTATATATATGTATATTTTCGCAAATTTTAGCCCCATTTTAACAGCTAGAAGCTTCAAATTTCACCGAATATTTACTTATATAGCATATATTGTTGTCTGAAAAAATCATAGAGATCGGTTGTATATATAGTATATATCTCATACAACCGATTTTTCAGATAAGAAACTTTTCGCAATTAAAAAAAAAAAAAAAAACTTTTCACAATTTCTACCCCATTTTAACAGCTATAAGCTTCAAATTTCACTGATTGCTTACGTATATAGCATATATTGTTGTCTGAAAAAATCATAGAGATCGGTTCTATATATAGTATATATCTCATACAACCGATTGTTCAGATAAGAAACTTTTCGCAATTTCTACCCCATTTTAACAGCTAGAAGCTTCAAATTTCACCAACTGCTTACGTGTATAGCATATATTGATGTCTGAAAAAATCATTGAGATCGGTGATATACATAGTATATATCTCATACAACCGATTGTTCAGATAAGAAACTTTGCGCAATTTCTGCCCCGTTTTAACAGTTAGAAGCTTCAAATTTCACAAAATGCTTTCGTATATAGCATATATTGTTGTCTGAAAAAATCATAGAGATCGGTGGTATATATATTATATACTTCATATAAACTGTCATATTGACCCCTTTTTTACGGCTAGAAGCTTCAAGATTCATCAAATTTCATCAAATAATTACGTTTACGTCATATATTTTTGAAATACGTGATTCGTAGCCATAGTTTTTACATGCAGACCACAAAAAACGTGAAGCTTTGCATCCTCACACAGATTACCTACCTATTTTTATACCTTTCATGAAAATGAAATGGTATATTAATTTCGTCACGAAACCGAAAATTCTAAGTCCTTAAAGGAAAATAGATAGACCCACCATTAAGTATACCGAAATAATCAGGTTGAAGAGCTGAGTTGTTTTAGCCATGTCCGTATGTCCGTCTGTCCGCCTGTCCGTCTGTCTGTTTGTATGCAAACTAGTCCCTCAATTTTTGAGATATCTTGATAAAATTTGGTGAGCAGGTGTATTTGGGTGTCCGATTAGACATTTGTCGGAACCGACCGGATCGGACCACTATAGCATATATCCTCCACACAACCGATTTTTCAGAAAAAGAGGATTTTTGTAATATCTTACCCAATTTAACAGATTGAAGCTTCAAACTTCACCATATACTTTCGTATATTGAACATATTGTTGCCTGAAAAAATTTATGAGATCGGTCGTATATATAGTATATATCCCCCACAACCGATTGTTCAGATAAGGAACTTTTCGTAATTACTGCCCTATTTTAAGAGCTAGAGGCTTCAAATTTCAGCGAATGCTTACTTATATAGCATATATTGTTGTCTGAAAAAATCATAAAGATCGGTGGTATATATAGTATATATATGGTGGTATATATAGTATATATATATAGTATATATATATATATTTTCGCAAATTTTAGCCCCATTTTAACAGCTAGAAGCTTCAAATTTCACCGAATATTTACTTATATAGCATATATTGTTGTCTGAAAAAAATCATAGAGATCGGTTGTATATATAGTATATATCTCATACAACCGATTTTTCAGATAAGAAACTTTTCGCAATTAAAAAAAAAAAAAAAAAACTTTTCACAATTTCTACCCCATTTTAACAGCTATAAGCTTCAAATTTCACTGATTGCTTACGTATATAGCATATATTGTTGTCTGAAAAAATCATAGAGATCGGTTCTATATATAGTATATATCTCATACAACCGATTGTTCAGATAAGAAACTTTTCGCAATTTCTACCCCATTTTAACAGCTAGAAGCTTCAAATTTCACCAACTGCTTACGTGTATAGCATATATTGATGTCTGAAAAAATCATTGAGATCGGTGATATACATAGTATATATCTCATACAACCGATTGTTCAGATAAGAAACTTTGCGCAATTTCTGCCCCGTTTTAACAGTTAGAAGCTTCAAATTTCACAAAATGCTTTCGTATATAGCATATATTGTTGTCTGAAAAAATCATAGAGATCGGTGGTATATATATTATATACTTCATATAAACTGTCATATTGACCCCTTTTTTACGGCTAGAAGCTTCAAGATTCATCAAATTTCATCAAATAATTACGTTTACGTCATATATTTTTGAAATACGTGATTCGTAGCCATAGTTTTTACATGCAGACCACAAAAAACGTGAAGCTTTGCATCCTCACACAGATTACCTACCTATTTTTATACCTTTCATGAAAATGAAATGGTATATTAATTTCGTCACGAAACCGAAAATTGTAAGTCCTTAAAGGAAAATAGATAGGCCCACCATTAAGTATACCGAAATAGTCAGGTTGAAGAGCTGAGTTGTTTTAGCCATGTCCGTCTGTCCGTCTGTCCGTCTGTCCGTCTGTCCGTCTGTCCGTCTGTCTGTTTGTATGCAAACTAGTCCCTCAATTTTTGAGATATCTTGATAAAATTTGGTGAGCAGGTGTATTTGGGTGTCCGATTAGACATTTGTCGGAACCGACCGGATCGGACCACTATAGCATATATCCTCCATACAACCGATTTTTCAGAAAAAGAGGATTTTTGTAATATCTTACCCAATTTAACAGATTGAAGCTTCAAACTTCACCATATACTTTCGTATATTGAACATATTGTTGCCTGAAAAAATTTATGAGATCGGTCGTATATATAGTATATATCCCCCACAACCGATTGTTCAGATAAGGAACTTTTCGTAATTACTGCCCTATTTTAAGAGCTAGAGGCTTCAAATTTCAGCGAATGCTTACTTATATAGCATATATTGTTGTCTGAAAAAATCATAAAGATCGGTGGTATATATAGTATATATATGGTGGTATATATAGTATATATATATAGTATATATATATATATTTTCGCAAATTTTAGCCCCATTTTAACAGCTAGAAGCTTCAAATTTCACCGAATATTTACTTATATAGCATATATTGTTGTCTGAAAAAATCATAGAGATCGGTTGTATATATAGTATATATCTCATATAACCGATTTTTCAGATAAGAAACTTTTCGCAATTAAAAAAAAAAAAAACTTTTCACAATTTCTACCCCATTTTAACAGCTATAAGCTTCAAATTTCACTGATTGCTTACGTATATAGCATATATTGTTGTCTGAAAAAATCATAGAGATCGGTTCTATATATAGTATATATCTCATACAACCGATTGTTCAGATAAGAAACTTTTCGCAATTTCTACCCCATTTTAACAGCTAGAAGCTTCAAATTTCACCAACTGCTTACGTGTATAGCATATATTGATGTCTGAAAAAATCATTGAGATCGGTGATATACATAGTATATATCTCATACAACCGATTGTTCAGATAAGAAACTTTGCGCAATTTCTGCCCCGTTTTAACAGTTAGAAGCTTCAAATTTCAGAAAATGCTTTCGTATATAGCATATATTGTTGTCTGAAAAAATCATAGAGATCGGTGGTATATATATTATATACTTCATATAAACTGTCATATTGACCCCTTTTTTACGGCTAGAAGCTTCAAGATTCATCAAATTTCATCAAATAATTACGTTTACGTCATATATTTTTGAAATACGTGATTCGTAGCCATAGTTTTTACATGCAGACCACAAAAAACGTGAAGCTTTGCATCCTCACACAGATTACCTACCTATTTTTATACCTTTCATGAAAATGAAATGGTATATTAATTTCGTCACGAAACCGAAAATTGTAAGTCCTTAAAGGAAAATAGATAGACCCACCATTAAGTATACCGAAATAATCAGGTTGAAGAGCTGAGTTGTTTTAGCCATGTCCGTCTGTCCGTCTGTCCGTCTGTCTGTTTGTATGCAAACTAGTCCCTCAATTTTTGAGATATCTTTATAAAATTTGGGGAGCAGGTGTATTTGGGTGTCCGATTAGACATTTGTCGGAACCGACCGGATCGGACCACTATAGCATATATCCTCCATACAACCGATTTTTCAGAAAAAGAGGATTTTTGTAATATCTTACCCAATTTAACAGATTGAAGCTTCAAACTTCACCATATACTTTCGTATATTGAACATATTGTTGCCTGAAAAAATTTATGAGATCGGTCGTATATATAGTATATATCCCCCACAACCGATTGTTCAGATAAGGAACTTTTCGTAATTACTGCCCTATTTTAAGAGCTAGAGGCTTCAAATTTCAGCGAATGCTTACTTATATAGCATATATTGTTGTCTGAAAAAATCATAAAGATCGGTGGTATATATAGTATATATATGGTGGTATATATAGTATATATATATAGTATATATATATATATTTTTGCAAATTTTAGCCCCATTTTAACAGCTAGAAGCTTCAAATTTCACCGAATATTTACTTATATAGCATATATTGTTGTCTGATAAAATCATAGAGATCGGTTGTATATATAGTATATATCTCATACAACCGATTTTTCAGATAAGAAACTTTTCGCAATTAAAAAAAAAAAAAAAAAAACTTTTCACAATTTCTACCCCATTTTAACAGCTATAAGCTTCAAATTTTACTGATTGCTTACGTATATAGCATATATTGTTGTCTGAAAAAATCATAGAGATCGGTTCTATATATAGTATATATCTCATACAACCGATTGTTCAGATAAGAAACTTTTCGCAATTTCTACCCCATTTTAACAGCTAGAAGCTTCAAATTTCACCAACTGCTTACGTGTATAGCATATATTGATGTCTGAAAAAATCATTGAGATCGGTGATATACATAGTATATATCTCATACAACCGATTGTTCAGATAAGAAACTTTGCGCAATTTCTGCCCCGTTTTAACAGTTAGAAGCTTCAAATTTCACAAAATGCTTTCGTATATAGCATATATTGTTGTCTGAAAAAATCATAGAGATCGGTGGTATATATATTATATACTTCATATAAACTGTCATATTGACCCCTTTTTTACGGCTAGAAGCTTCAAGATTCATCAAATTTCATCAAATAATTACGTTTACGTCATATATTTTTGAAATACGTGATTCGTAGCCATAGTTTTTACATGCAGGCCACAAAAAACGTGAAGCTTTGCATCCTCACACAGATTACCTACCTATTTTTATACCTTTCATGAAAATGAAATGGTATATTAATTTCGTCACGAAACCGAAAATTGTAAGTCCTTAAAGGAAAATAGATAGACCCACCATTAAGTATACCGAAATAATCAGGTTGAAGAGCTGAGTTGTTTTAGCCATGTCCGTCTGTCCGTCTGTCCGTCTGTCTGTTTGTATGCAAACTAGTCCCTCAATTTTTGAGATATCTTGATAAAATTTGGTGAGCAGGTGTATTTGGGTGTCCGATTAGACATTTGTCGGAACCGACCGGATCGGACCACTATAGCATATATCCTCCATACAACCGATTTTTCAGAAAAAGAGGATTTTTGTAATATCTTACCCAATTTAACAGATTGAAGCTTCAAACTTCACCATATACTTTCGTATATTGAACATATTGTTGCCTGAAAAAATTTATGAGATCGGTCGTATATATAGTATATATCCCCTACAACCGATTGTTCAGATAAGGAACTTTTCGTAATTACTGCCCTATTTTAAGAGCTAGAGGCTTCAAATTTCAGCGAATGCTTACTTATATAGCATATATTGTTGTCTGAAAAAATCATAAAGATCGGTGGTATATATAGTATATATATGGTGGTATATATAGTATATATATATATAGTATATATATATATATTTTCGCAAATTTTAGCCCCATTTTAACAGCTAGAAGCTTCAAATTTCACCGAATATTTACTTATATAGCATATATTGTTGTCTGAAAAAATCATAGAGATCGGTTGTATATATAGTATATATCTCATACAACCGATTTTTCAGATAAGAAACTTTTCGCAATTAAAAACAAGTAAGAACGGGACTGTCTTCGGCTGTGCCGAAGACTTCATACCTTTCATGAATGGGGCTGAACAATAATCTTATCCCGTTCGTAATCTCCGAATAATCGGATGTATAAGATAAGAAATATATAGTGAACAGATCTACATACCTTAACGATTTTTAAGATAAATATAAAATAAACAAGTAAGAACGGGACTTACCTTAATGATTTTTAAGATAAATATAAAATAAAAAAAGGGTAGGTACTTTGTGTGAGGATGCAAAGTTTCAGGTTTTTTTGTGGTCTGCGTGTAAAAACTATGACTACGAATCACGTATTTCAAAAATATATGACGAAAACGTAACTATTTTGATGAAATTTGATGAATTTTGAAGATTCTAGCCGTAAAAAAGGGGTGAAAATGACAGTTTATATGAAGTATATAATATATATACGACCGATCTCTATGATTTTTTCAGACAACAATATATGCTATATACGTAAGCATTTTGTGAAATTTGAAGCTTCTAGCTGTTAAAATGGGGCCGAAATCGTAAAAAAATATATATATATACTATATATATATACTATATATACCATCATATATATATTATATATATCACCGATCTCTATGATTTTTTGACACAACAATACATACTATATACGTAAGCAATCGGTGAAATTTGAAGCTTATAACTGTTAAAATGGTGAAGAAATTGCGCAAAGTTTCTTATCTGAACAATCGGTTGTATGGGATATATACTATATATACCACCGGTATCTATGATTTTCTCAGACAACAATATATGCTATACACGTAAGCATTTGGTGAAATTTGAACATATCTAAACGATTTTTAAGATAAATATAAAATAAAAAATAGGTAGGTAATCTGTGTGAGGATGCAAAGCTTCACGTTTTTTGTGGTCTGCATGTAAAAACTATGGCTACGAATCACGTATTTCAAAAATATATGACGTAAACGTAATTATTTGATGAAATTTGATGAATCTTGAAGCGTCTAGCCGTAAAAAAGGGGTCAATATGACAGTTTATATGAAGTATATAATATATATACCACCGATCTCTATGAGTTTTTCAGACAACAATATATGCTATATACGAAAGCATTTTGTGAAATTTGAAGCTTCTAACTGTTAAAACGGGGCAGAAATTGCGCAAAGTTTCTTATCTGAACAATCGGTTGTATGAGATATATACTATGTATATCACCGATCTCAACGATTTTTTCAGACATCAATATATGCTATACACGTAAGCAGTAGGTGAAATTTGAAGCTTCTAGCTGTTAAAATGGGGTAGAAATTGCGAAAAGTTTCTTATCTGAACAATCGGTTGTATGAGATATATACTATATATAGAACCGATCTCTATGATTTTTTCAGACAACAATATATGCTATATACGTAAGCAATCAGTGAAATTTGAAGCTTATAGCTGTTAAAATGGGGGTAGAAATTGTGAAAAGTTTTTTTTTTTTTTTTTTTTTAATTGCGAAAAGTTTCTTATCTGAAAAATCGGTTGTATGAGATATATACTATATATAGAACCGATCTCTATGATTTTTTCAGACAACAATATATGCTATATAAGTAAATATTCGGTGAAATTTGAAGCTTCTAGCTGTTAAAATGGGGCTAAAATTTGCGAAAATATATATATATATACTATATATATATACTATATATACCACCATATATATACTACATATACCACCGATCTTTATGATTTTTTCAGACAACAATATATGCTATATAAGTAAGCATTCGCTGAAATTTGAAGCCTCTAGCTCTTAAAATAGGGCAGTAATTACGAAAAGTTCCTTATCTGAACAATCGGTTGTGGGGGATATATACTATATATACGACCGATCTCATAAATTTTTTCAGGCAACAATATGTTCAATATACGAAAGTATATGGTGAAGTTTTGAAGCTTCAATCTGTTAAATTGGGTAAGATATTACAAAAATCCTCTTTTTCTGAAAAATCGGTTGTATGGAGGATATATGCTATAGTGGTCCGATCCGGTCGGTTCCGACAAATGTCTAATCGGACACCCAAATACACCTGCTCACCAAATTTTATCAAGATATCTCAAAAATTGAGGGACTAGTTTGCATACAAACAGACAGACGGACAGACGGACAGACGGACATGGCTAAAACAACTCAGCTCTTCAACCTGATTATTTCGGTATACTTAATGGTGGGTCTATCTATTTTCCTTTAAGGACTTACAATTTTCGGTTTCGTGACGAAATTAATATACCATTTCATTTTCATGAAAGGTATAAAAATAGGTAGGTAATCTGTGTGAGGATGCAAAGCTTCACGTTTTTTGTGGTCTGCATGTAAAAACTATGGCTACGAAATCACGTATTTCAAAAATATATGACGTAAACGTAATTATTTGATGAAATTTGATGAATCTTGAAGCGTCTAGCCGTAAAAAAGGGGTCAATATGACAGTTTATATGAAGTATATAATATATATACCACCGATCTCTATGAGTTTTTCAGACAACAATATATGCTATATACGAAAGCATTTTGTGAAATTTGAAGCTTCTAACTGTTATAACGGGGCAGAAATTGCGCAAAGTTTCTTATCTGAACAATCGGTTGTATGAGATATATACTATGTATATCACCGATCTCAATGATTTTTTCAGACATCAATATATGCTATACACGTAAGCAGTTGGTGAAATTTGAAGCTTCTAGCTGTTAAAATGGGGTAGAAATTGCGAAAAGTTTCTTATCTGAACAATCGGTTGTATGAGATATATACTATATATAGAACCGATCTCTATGATTTTTTCAGACAACAATATATGCTATATACGTAAGCAATCAGTGAAATTTGAAGCTTATAGCTGTTAAAATGGGGTAGAAATTGTGAAAAGTTTTTTTTTTTTTAATTGCGAAAAGTTTCTTATCTGAAAAATCGGTTGTATGAGATATATACTATATATACAACCGATCTCTATGATTTTTTCAGACAACAATATATGCTATATAAGTAAATATTCGGTGAAATTTGAAGCTTCTAGCTGTTAAAATGGGGCTAAAATTTGCGAAAATATATATATATATACTATATATATATATACTATATATACCACCATATATATACTATATATACCACCGATCTTTATGATTTTTTCAGACAACAATATATGCTATATAAGTAAGCATTCGCTGAAATTTGAAGCCTCTAGCTCTTAAAATAGGGCAGTAATTACGAAAAGTTCCTTATCTGAACAATCGGTTGTAGGGGATATATACTATATATACGACCGATCTCATAAATTTTTTCAGGCAACAATATGTTCAATATACGAAAGTATATGGTGAAGTTTGAAGCTTCAATCTGTTAAATTGGGTAAGATATTACAAAAATCCTCTTTTTCTGAAAAATCGGTTGTATGGAGGATATATGCTATAGTGGTCCGATCCGGTCGGTTCCGACAAATGTCTAATCGGACACCCAAATACACCTGCTCACCAAATTTTATCAAGATATCTCAAAAATTGAGGGACTAGTTTGCATACAAACAGACAGACGGACAGACGGACAGACGGACAGACGGACAGACGGACATGGCTAAAACAACTCAGCTCTTCAACCTGATTATTTCGGTATACTTAATGGTGGGTCTATCTATTTTCCTTTAAGGACTTACAATTTTCGGTTTCGTGACGAAATTAATATACCATTTCATTTTCATGAAAGGTATAAAAAGGGTAGGTACTTTGTGTGAGGATGCAAAGTTTCAGGTTTTTTGTGGTCTGCGTGTAAAAACTATGACTACGAATCACGTATTTCAAAAATATATGACGAAAACGTAACTATTTGATGAAATTTGATGAATTTTGAAGATTCTAGCCGTAAAAAAGGGGTGAAAATGACAGTTTATATGAAGTATATAATATATATACGACCGATCTCTATGATTTTTTCAGACAACAATATATGCTATATACGTAAGCATTTTGTGAAATTTGAAGCTTCTAGCTGTTAAAATGGGGCCGAAATCGTAAAAAATATATATATATACTATATATATATACTATATATACCATCATATATATATTATATATATCACCGATCTCTATGATTTTTTGACACAACAATACATACTATATACGTAAGCAATCGGTGAAATTTGAAGCTTATAACTGTTAAAATGGTGAAGAAATTGCGCAAAGTTTCTTATCTGAACAATCGGTTGTATGGGATATATACTATATATACCACCGGTATCTATGATTTTCTCAGACAACAATATATGCTATACACGTAAGCATTTGGTGAAATTTGAACATATCTAAACGATTTTTAAGATAAATATAAAATAAAAAATAGGTAGGTAATCTGTGTGAGGATGCAAAGCTTCACGTTTTTTGTGGTCTGCATGTAAAAACTATGGCTACGAATCACGTATTTCAAAAATATATGACGTAAACGTAATTATTTGATGAAATTTGATGAATCTTGAAGCGTCTAGCCGTAAAAAAGGGGTCAATATGACAGTTTATATGAAGTATATAATATATATACCACCGATCTCTATGAGTTTTTCAGACAACAATATATGCTATATACGAAAGCATTTTGTGAAATTTGAAGCTTCTAACTGTTAAAACGGGGCAGAAATTGCGCAAAGTTTCTTATCTGAACAATCGGTTGTATGAGATATATACTATGTATATCACCGATCTCAATGATTTTTTCAGACATCAATATATGCTATACACGTAAGCAGTTGGTGAAATTTGAAGCTTCTAGCTGTTAAAATGGGGTAGAAATTGCGAAAAGTTTCTTATCTGAACAATCGGTTGTATGAGATATATACTATATATAGAACCGATCTCTATGATTTTTTCAGACAACAATATATGCTATATACGTAAGCAATCAGTGAAATTTGAAGCTTATAGCTGTTAAAATGGGGTAGAAATTGTGAAAAGTTTTTTTTTTTTTTTTTTTAATTGCGAAAAGTTTCTTATCTGAAAAATCGGTTGTATGAGATATATACTATATATAGAACCGATCTCTATGATTTTTTCAGACAACAATATATGCTATATAAGTAAATATTCGGTGAAATTTGAAGCTTCTAGCTGTTAAAATGGGGCTAAAATTTGCGAAAATATATATATATACTATATATATATACTATATATACCACCATATATATACTATATATACCACCGATCTTTATGATTTTTTCAGACAACAATATATGCTATATAAGTAAGCATTCGCTGAAATTTGAAGCCTCTAGCTCTTAAAATAGGGCAGTAATTACGAAAAGTTCCTTATCTGAACAATCGGTTGTGGGGGATATATACTATATATACGACCGATCTCATAAATTTTTTCAGGCAACAATATGTTCAATATACGAAAGTATATGGTGAAGTTTGAAGCTTCAATCTGTTAAATTGGGTAAGATATAACAAAAATCCTCTTTTTCTGAAAAATCGGTTGTATGGAGGATATATGCTATAGTGGTCCGATCCGGTCGGTTCCGACAAATGTCTAATCGGACACCCAAATACACCTGCTCACCAAATTTTATCAAGATATCTCAAAAATTGAGGGACTAGTTTGCATACAAACAGACAGACGGACAGACGGACAGACGGACAGACGGACATGGCTAAAACAACTCAGCTCTTCAACCTGATTATTTCGGTATACTTAATGGTGGGTCTATCTATTTTCCTTTAAGGACTTACAATTTTCGGTTTCGTGACGAAATTAATATACCATTTCATTTTCATGAAAGGTATAAAAATAGGTAGGTAATCTGTGTGAGGATGCAAAGCTTCACGTTTTTTGTGGTCTGCATGTAAAAACTATGGCTACGAATCACGTATTTCAAAAATATATGACGTAAACGTAATTATTTGATGAAATTTGATGAATCTTGAAGCGTCTAGCCGTAAAAAAGGGGTCAATATGACAGTTTATATGAAGTATATAATATATATACCACCGATCTCTATGAGTTTTTCAGACAACAATATATGCTATATACGAAAGCATTTTGTGAAATTTGAAGCTTCTAACTGTTAAAACGGGGCAGAAATTGCGCAAAGTTTCTTATCTGAACAATCGGTTGTATGAGATATATACTATGTATATCACCGATCTCAATGATTTTTTCAGACATCAATATATGCTATACACGTAAGCAGTTGGTGAAATTTGAAGCTTCTAGCTGTTAAAATGGGGTAGAAATTGCGAAAAGTTTCTTATCTGAACAATCGGTTGTATGAGATATATACTATATATAGAACCGATCTCTATGATTTTTTCAGACAACAATATATGCTATATACGTAAGCAATCAGTGAAATTTGAAGCTTATAGCTGTTAAAATGGGGTAGAAATTGTGAAAAGTTTTTTTTTTTTTTTTTTTAATTGCGAAAAGTTTCTTATCTGAAAAATCGGTTGTATGAGATATATACTATATATACAACCGATCTCTATGATTTTTTCAGACAACAATATATGCTATATAAGTAAATATTCGGTGAAATTTGAAGCTTCTAGCTGTTAAAATGGGGCTAAAATTTGCGAAAATATATATATATATACTATATATATATATACTATATATACCACCATATATATACTATATATACCACCGATCTTTATGATTTTTTCAGACAACAATATATGCTATATAAGTAAGCATTCGCTGAAATTTGAAGCCTCTAGCTCTTAAAATAGGGCAGTAATTACGAAAAGTTCCTTATCTGAACAATCGGTTGTAGGGGATATATACTATATATACGACCGATCTCATAAATTTTTTCAGGCAACAATATGTTCAATATACGAAAGTATATGGTGAAGTTTGAAGCTTCAATCTGTTAAATTGGGTAAGATATTACAAAAATCCTCTTTTTCTGAAAAATCGGTTGTATGGAGGATATATGCTATAGTGGTCCGATCCGGTCGGTTCCGACAAATGTCTAATCGGACACCCAAATACACCTGCTCACCAAATTTTATCAAGATATCTCAAAAATTGAGGGACTAGTTTGCATACAAACAGACAGACGGACAGACGGACAGACGGACAGACGGACAGACGGACATGGCTAAAACAACTCAGCTCTTCAACCTGATTATTTCGGTATACTTAATGGTGGGTCTATCTATTTTCCTTTAAGGACTTACAATTTTCGGTTTCCTGACGAAATTAATATACCATTTCATTTTCATGAAAGGTATAAAAATAGGTAGGTAATCTGTGTGAGGATGCAAAGCTTCACGTTTTTTGTGGTCTGCATGTAAAAACTATGGCTACGAATCACGTATTTCAAAAATATATGACGTAAACGTAATTATTTGATGAAATTTGATGAATCTTGAAGCTTCTAGCCGTAAAAAAGGGGTCAATATGACAGTTTATATGAAGTATATAATATATATACCACCGATCTCTATGATTTTTTCAGACAACAATATATGCTATATACGAAAGCATTTTGTGAAATTTGAAGCTTCTAACTGTTAAAACGGGGCAGAAATTGCGCAAAGTTTCTTATCTGAACAATCGGTTGTATGAGATATATACTATGTATATCACCGATCTCAATGATTTTTTCAGACATCAATATATGCTATACACGTAAGCAGTTGGTGAAATTTGAAGCTTCTAGCTGTTAAAATGGGGTAGAAATTGCGAAAAGTTTCTTATCTGAACAATCGGTTGTATGAGATATATACTATATATAGAACCGATCTCTATGATTTTTTCAGACAACAATATATGCTATATACGTAAGCAATCAGTGAAATTTGAAGCTTATAGCTGTTAAAATGGGGTAGAAATTGTGAAAAGTTTTTTTTTTTTTTTTTTTTTTAATTGCGAAAAGTTTCTTATCTGAAAAATCGGTTGTATGAGATATATACTATATATACAACCGATCTCTATGATTTTTTCAGACAACAATATATGCTATATAAGTAAATATTCGGTGAAATTTGAAGCTTCTAGCTGTTAAAATGGGGCTAAAATTTGCGAAAATATATATATATATATACTATATATATATACTATATATACCACCATATATATACTATATATACCACCGATCTTTATGATTTTTTCAGACAACAATATATGCTATATAAGTAAGCATTCGCTGAAATTTGAAGCCTCTAGCTCTTAAAATAGGGCAGTAATTACGAAAAGTTTCTTATCTGAACAATCGGTTGTGGGGGATATATACTATATATACGACCGATCTCATAAATTTTTTCAGGCAACAATATGTTCAATATACGAAAGTATATGATGAAGTTTGAAGCTTCAATCTGTTAAATTGGGTAAGATATTACAAAAATCCTCTTTTTCTGAAAAATCGGTTGTATGGAGGATATATGCTATAGTGGTCCGATCCGGTCGGTTCCGACAAATGTCTAATCGGACACCCAAATACACCTGCTCACCAAATTTTATCATGATATCTCAAAAATTGAGGGACTAGTTTGCATACAAACAGACAGACGGACAGACGGACATGGCTAAAACAACTCAGCTCTTCAACCTGATTATTTCGGTATACTTAATGGTGGGTCTATCTATTTTCCTTTAAGGACTTACAATTTTCGGTTTCGTGACGAAATTAATATACCATTTCATTTTCATGAAAGGTATAAAAATAGGTAGGTAATCTGTGTGAGGATGCAAAGCTTCACGTTTTTTGTGGCCTGCATGTAAAAACTATGGCTACGAATCACGTATTTCAAAAATATATGACGTAAACGTAATTATTTGATGAAATTTGATGAATCTTGAAGCTTCTAGCCGTAAAAAAGGGGTCAATATGACAGTTTATATGAAGTATATAATATATATACCACCGATCTCTATGATTTTTTCAGACAACAATATATGCTATATACGAAAGCATTTTGTGAAATTTGAAGCTTCTAACTGTTAAAACGGGGCAGAAATTGCGCAAAGTTTCTTATCTGAACAATCGGTTGTATGAGATATATACTATGTATATCACCGATCTCAATGATTTTTTCAGACATCAATATATGCTATACACGTAAGCAGTTGGTGAAATTTGAAGCTTCTAGCTGTTAAAATGGGGTAGAAATTGCGAAAAGTTTCTTATCTGAACAATCGGTTGTATGAGATATATACTATATATAGAACCGATCTCTATGATTTTTTCAGACAACAATATATGCTATATACGTAAGCAATCAGTAAAATTTGAAGCTTATAGCTGTTAAAATGGGGTAGAAATTGTGAAAAGTTTTTTTTTTTTTTTTTTTTAATTGCGAAAAGTTTCTTATCTGAAAAATCGGTTGTATGAGATATATACTATATATACAACCGATCTCTATGATTTTTTCAGACAACAATATATGCTATATAAGTAAATATTCGGTGAAATTTGAAGCTTCTAGCTGTTAAAATGGGACTAAAATTTGCAAAAATATATATATATATACTATATATATATACTATATATACCACCATATATATACTATATATACCACCGATCTTTATGATTTTTTCAGACAACAATATATGCTATACACGTAAGCAGTTGGTGAAATTTGAAGCCTCTAGCTCTTAAAATAGGGCAGTAATTACGAAAAGTTCCTTATCTGAACAATCGGTTGTGGGGGATATATACTATATATACGACCGATCTCATAAAATTTTTCAGGCAACAATATGTTCAATATACGAAAGTATATGGTGAAGTTTGAAGCTTCAATCTGTTAAATTGGGTAAGATATTACAAAAATCCTCTTTTTCTGAAAAATCGGTTGTATGGAGGATATATGCTATAGTGGTCCGATCCGGTCGGTTCCGACAAATGTCTAATCGGACACCCAAATACACTTGCTCCCCAAATTTTATAAAGATATCTCAAAAATTGAGGGACTAGTTTGCATACAAACAGACAGACGGACAGACGGACAGACGGACAGACGGACATGGCTAAAACAACTCAGCTCTTCAACCTGATTATTTCGGTATACTTAATGGTGGGTCTATCTATTTTCCTTTAAGGACTTACAATTTTCGGTTTCGTGACGAAATTAATATACCATTTCATTTTCATGAAAGGTATAAAAATAGGTAGGTAATCTGTGTGAGGATGCAAAGCTTCACGTTTTTTGTGGTCTGCATGTAAAAACTATGGCTACGAATCACGTATTTCAAAAATATATGACGTAAACGTAATTATTTGATGAAATTTGATGAATCTTGAAGCTTCTAGCCGTAAAAAAGGGGTCAATATGACAGTTTATATGAAGTATATAATATATATACCACCGATCTCTATGATTTTTTCAGACAACAATATATGCTATATACGAAAGCATTTTCTGAAATTTGAAGCTTCTAACTGTTAAAACGGGGCAGAAATTGCGCAAAGTTTCTTATCTGAACAATCGGTTGTATGAGATATATACTATGTATATCACCGATCTCAATGATTTTTTCAGACATCAATATATGCTATACACGTAAGCAGTTGGTGAAATTTGAAGCTTCTAGCTGTTAAAATGGGGTAGAAATTGCGAAAAGTTTCTTATCTGAACAATCGGTTGTATGAGATATATACTATATATAGAACCGATCTCTATGATTTTTTCAGACAACAATATATGCTATATACGTAAGCAATCAGTGAAATTTGAAGCTTATAGCTGTTAAAATGGGGTAGAAATTGTGAAAAGTTTTTTTTTTTTTTTTTTTTTTAATTGCGAAAAGTTTCTTATCTGAAAAATCGGTTGTATGAGATATATACTATATATACAACCGATCTCTATGATTTTTTCAGACAACAATATATGCTATATAAGTAAATATTCGGTGAAATTTGAAGCTTCTAGCTGTTAAAATGGGGCTAAAATTTGCGAAAATATATATATATATACTATATATATATATACTATATATACCACCATATATATACTATATATACCACCGATCTTTATGATTTTTTCAGACAACAATATATGCTATATAAGTAAGCATTCGCTGAAATTTGAAGCCTCTAGCTCTTAAAATAGGGCAGTAATTACGAAAAGTTCCTTATCTGAACAATCGGTTGTGGGGGATATATACTATATATACGACCGATCTCATAAATTTTTTCAGGCAACAATATGTTCAATATACGAAAGTATATGGTGAAGTTTGAAGCTTCAATCTGTTAAATTGGGTAAGATATTACAAAAATCCTCTTTTTCTGAAAAATCGGTTGTATGGAGGATATATGCTATAGTGGTCCGATCCGGTCGGTTCCGACAAATGTCTAATCGGACACCCAAATACACCTGCTCACCAAATTTTATCAAGATATCTCAAAAATTGAGGGACTAGTTTGCATACAAACAGACAGACGGACAGACGGACAGACGGACAGACGGACATGGCTAAAACAACTCAGCTCTTCAACCTGATTATTTCGGTATACTTAATGGTGGGCCTATCTATTTTCCTTTAAGGACTTACAATTTTCGGTTTCGTGACGAAATTAATATACCATTTCATTTTCATGAAAGGTATAAAAAGGGTAGGTACTTTGTGTGAGGATGCAAAGTTTCAGGTTTTTTGTGGTCTGCGTGTAAAAACTATGACTACGAATCACGTATTTCAAAAATATATGACGAAAACGTAACTATTTGATGAAATTTGATGAATTTTGAAGATTCTAGCCGTAAAAAAGGGGTGAAAATGACAGTTTATATGAAGTATATAATATATATACGACCGATCTCTATGATTTTTTCAGACAACAATATATGCTATATACGTAAGCATTTTGTGAAATTTGAAGCTTCTAGCTGTTAAAATGGGGCCGAAATCGTAAAAAAATATATATATATATACTATATATATATACTATATATACCATCATATATATATTATATATATCACCGATCTCTATGATTTTTTGACACAACAATACATACTATATACGTAAGCAATCGGTGAAATTTGAAGCTTATAACTGTTAAAATGGTGAAGAAATTGCGCAAAGTTTCTTATCTGAACAATCGGTTGTATGGGATATATACTATATATACCACCGGTATCTATGATTTTCTCAGACAACAATATATGCTATACACGTAAGCATTTGGTGAAATTTGAACATATCTAAACGATTTTTAAGATAAATATAAAATAAAAAATAGGTAGGTAATCTGTGTGAGGATGCAAAGCTTCACGTTTTTTGTGGTCTGCATGTAAAAACTATGGCTACGAATCACGTATTTCAAAAATATATGACGTAAACGTAATTATTTGATGAAATTTGATGAATCTTGAAGCGTCTAGCCGTAAAAAAGGGGTCAATATGACAGTTTATATGAAGTATATAATATATATACCACCGATCTCTATGAGTTTTTCAGACAACAATATATGCTATATACGAAAGCATTTTGTGAAATTTGAAGCTTCTAACTGTTAAAACGGGGCAGAAATTGCGCAAAGTTTCTTATCTGAACAATCGGTTGTATGAGATATATACTATGTATATCACCGATCTCAATGATTTTTTCAGACATCAATATATGCTATACACGTAAGCAGTTGGTGAAATTTGAAGCTT
Organism: Eurosta solidaginis; assembly: GCF_040869045.1. Lineage (NCBI taxonomy): Eukaryota > Metazoa > Arthropoda > Insecta > Diptera > Tephritidae > Eurosta > Eurosta solidaginis. Next base: position 5,149 of record NW_027137268.1, on the reverse strand, counting down.
CTAGCTGTTAAAATGGGGTAGAAATTGCGAAAAGTTTCTTATCTGAACAATCGGTTGTATGAGATATATACTATATATAGAACCGATCTCTATGATTTTTTCAGACAACAATATATGCTATATACGTAAGCAATCAGTGAAATTTGAAGCTTATAGCTATTAAAATGGGGTAGAAATTGTGAAAAGTTTTTTTTTTTTTTTTTTTTTAATTGCGAAAAGTTTCTTATCTGAAAAATCGGTTGTATGAGATATATACTATATATAGAACCGATCTCTATGATTTTTTCAGACAACAATATATGCTATATAAGTAAATATTCGGTGAAATTTGAAGCTTCTAGCTGTTAAAATGGGGCTAAAATTTGCGAAAATATATATATATATACTATATATATATACTATATATACCACCATATATATACTATATATACCACCGATCTTTATGATTTTTTCAGACAACAATATATGCTATATAAGTAAGCATTCGCTGAAATTTGAAGCCTCTAGCTCTTAAAATAGGGCAGTAATTACGAAAAGTTCCTTATCTGAACAATCGGTTGTGGGGGATATATACTATATATACGACCGATCTCATAAATTTTTTCAGGCAACAATATGTTCAATATACGAAAGTATATGGTGAAGTTTGAAGCTTCAATCTGTTAAATTGGGTAAGATATTACAAAAATCCTCTTTTTCTGAAAAATCGGTTGTATGGAGGATATATGCTATAGTGGTCCGATCCGGTCGGTTCCGACAAATGTCTAATCGGACACCCAAATACACCTGCTCACCAAATTTTATCAAGATATCTCAAAAATTGAGGGACTAGTTTGCATACAAACAGACAGACGGACAGACGGACAGACGGACAGACGGACATGGCTAAAACAACTCAGCTCTTCAACCTGATTATTTCGGTATACTTAATGGTGGGTCTATCTATTTTCCTTTAAGGACTTACAATTTTCGGTTTCGTGACGAAATTAATATACCATTTCATTTTCATGAAAGGTATAAAAATAGGTAGGTAATCTGTGTGAGGATGCAAAGCTTCACGTTTTTTGTGGTCTGCATGTAAAAACTATGGCTACGAATCACGTATTTCAAAAATATATGACGTAAACGTAATTATTTGATGAAATTTGATGAATCTTGAAGCGTCTAGCCGTAAAAAAGGGGTCAATATGACAGTTTATATGAAGTATATAATATATATACCACCGATCTCTATGAGTTTTTCAGACAACAATATATGCTATATACGAAAGCATTTTGTGAAATTTGAAGCTTCTAACTGTTAAAACGGGGCAGAAATTGCGCAAAGTTTCTTATCTGAACAATCGGTTGTATGAGATATATACTATGTATATCACCGATCTCAATGATTTTTTCAGACATCAATATATGCTATACACGTAAGTAGTTGGTGAAATTTGAAGCTTCTAGCTGTTAAAATGGGGTAGAAATTGCGAAAAGTTTCTTATCTGAACAATCGGTTGTATGAGATATATACTATATATAGAACCGATCTCTATGATTTTTTCAGACAACAATATATGCTATATACGTAAGCAATCAGTGAAATTTGAAGCTTATAGCTGTTAAAATGGGGTAGAAATTGTGAAAAGTTTTTTTTCTTTTTTTTTTTAATTGCGAAAAGTTTCTTATCTGAAAAATCGGTTGTATGAGATATATACTATATATACAACCGATCTCTATGATTTTTTCAGACAACAATATATGCTATATAAGTAAATATTCGGTGAAATTTGAAGCTTCTAGCTGTTAAAATGGGGCTAAAATTTGCGAAAATATATATATATATACTATATATATATATACTATATATACCACCATATATATACTATATATACCACCGATCTTTATGATTTTTTCAGACAACAATATATGCTATATAAGTAAGCATTCGCTGAAATTTGAAGCCTCTAGCTCTTAAAATAGGGCAGTAATTACGAAAAGTTCCTTATCTGAACAATCGGTTGTAGGGGATATATACTATATATACGACCGATCTCATAAATTTTTTCAGGCAACAATATGTTCAATATACGAAAGTATATGGTGAAGTTTGAAGCTTCAATCTGTTAAATTGGGTAAGATATTACAAAAATCCTCTTTTTCTGAAAAATCGGTTGTATGGAGGATATATGCTATAGTGGTCCGATCCGGTCGGTTCCGACAAATGTCTAATCGGACACCCAAATACACCTGCTCACCAAATTTTATCAAGATATCTCAAAAATTGAGGGACTAGTTTGCATACAAACAGACAGACGGACAGACGGACAGACGGACAGACGGACATGGCTAAAACAACTCAGCTCTTCAACCTGATTATTTCGGTATACTTAATGGTGGGTCTATCTATTTTCCTTTAAGGACTTACAATTTTCGGTTTCGTGACGAAATTAATATACCATTTCATTTTCATGAAAGGTATAAAAATAGGTAGGTAATCTGTGTGAGGATGCAAAGCTTCACGTTTTTTGTGGTCTGCATGTAAAAACTATGGCTACGAATCACGTATTTCAAAAATATATGACGTAAACGTAATTATTTGATGAAATTTGATGAATCTTGAAGCTTCTAGCCGTAAAAAAGGGGTCAATATGACAGTTTATATGAAGTATATAATATATATACCACCGATCTCTATGATTTTTTCAGACAACAATATATGCTATATACGAAAGCATTTTGTGAAATTTGAAGCTTCTAACTGTTAAAACGGGGCAGAAATTGCGCAAAGTTTCTTATCTGAACAATCGGTTGTATGAGATATATACTATGTATATCACCGATCTCAATGATTTTTTCAGACATCAATATATGCTATACACGTAAGCAGTTGGTGAAATTTGAAGCTTCTAGCTGTTAAAATGGGGTAGAAATTGCGAAAAGTTTCTTATCTGAACAATCGGTTGTATGAGATATATACTATATATAGAACCGATCTCTATGATTTTTTCAGACAACAATATATGCTATATACGTAAGCAATCAGTGAAATTTGAAGCTTATAGCTGTTAAAATGGGGTAGAAATTGTGAAAAGTTTTTTTTTTTTTTTTTTTTTTAATTGCGAAAAGTTTCTTATCTGAAAAATCGGTTGTATGAGATATATACTATATATACAACCGATCTCTATGATTTTTTCAGACAACAATATATGCTATATAAGTAAATATTCGGTGAAATTTGAAGCTTCTAGCTGTTAAAATGGGGCTAAAATTTGCGAAAATATATATATATATACTATATATATATACTATATATACCACCATATATATACTATATATACCACCGATCTTTATGATTTTTTCAGACAACAATATATGCTATATAAGTAAGCATTCGCTGAAATTTGAAGCCTCTAGCTCTTAAAATAGGGCAGTAATTACGAAAAGTTTCTTATCTGAACAATCGGTTGTGGGGGATATATACTATATATACGACCGATCTCATAAATTTTTTCAGGCAACAATATGTTCAATATACGAAAGTATATGATGAAGTTTGAAGCTTCAATCTGTTAAATTGGGTAAGATATTACAAAAATCCTCTTTTTCTGAAAAATCGGTTGTATGGAGGATATATGCTATAGTGGTCCGATCCGGTCGGTTCCGACAAATGTCTAATCGGACACCCAAATACACCTGCTCACCAAATTTTATCATGATATCTCAAAAATTGAGGGACTAGTTTGCATACAAACAGACAGACGGACAGACGGACAGACGGACATGGCTAAAACAACTCAGCTCTTCAACCTGATTATTTCGGTATACTTAATGGTGGGTCTATCTATTTTCCTTTAAGGACTTACAATTTTCGGTTTCGTGACGAAATTAATATACCATTTCATTTTCATGAAAGGTATAAAAATAGGTAGGTAATCTGTGTGAGGATGCAAAGCTTCACGTTTTTTGTGGCCTGCATGTAAAAACTATGGCTACGAATCACGTATTTCAAAAATATATGACGTAAACGTAATTATTTGATGAAATTTGATGAATCTTGAAGCTTCTAGCCGTAAAAAAGGGGTCAATATGACAGTTTATATGAAGTATATAATATATATACCACCGATCTCTATGATTTTTTCAGACAACAATATATGCTATATACGAAAGCATTTTGTGAAATTTGAAGCTTCTAACTGTTAAAACGGGGCAGAAATTGCGCAAAGTTTCTTATCTGAACAATCGGTTGTATGAGATATATACTATGTATATCACCGATCTCAATGATTTTTTCAGACATCAATATATGCTATACACGTAAGCAGTTGGTGAAATTTGAAGCTTCTAGCTGTTAAAATGGGGTAGAAATTGCGAAAAGTTTCTTATCTGAACAATCGGTTGTATGAGATATATACTATATATAGAACCGATCTCTATGATTTTTTCAGACAACAATATATGCTATATACGTAAGCAATCAGTAAAATTTGAAGCTTATAGCTGTTAAAATGGGGTAGAAATTGTGAAAAGTTTTTTTTTTTTTTTTTTTTAATTGCGAAAAGTTTCTTATCTGAAAAATCGGTTGTATGAGATATATACTATATATACAACCGATCTCTATGATTTTTTCAAACAATATATGCTATATACGTAAGCAATCAGTGAAATTTGAAGCTTATAGCTGTTAAAATGGGGTAGAAATTGTGAAAAGTTTTTTTTCTTTTTTTTTTTAATTGCGAAAAGTTTCTTATCTGAAAAATCGGTTGTATGAGATATATACTATATATACAACCGATCTCTATGATTTTTTCAGACAACAATATATGCTATATAAGTAAATATTCGGTGAAATTTGAAGCTTCTAGCTGTTAAAATGGGGCTAAAATTTGCGAAAATATATATATATATACTATATATATATATACTATATATACCACCATATATATACTATATATACCACCGATCTTTATGATTTTTTCAGACAACAATATATGCTATATAAGTAAGCATTCGCTGAAATTTGAAGCCTCTAGCTCTTAAAATAGGGCAGTAATTACGAAAAGTTCCTTATCTGAACAATCGGTTGTAGGGGATATATACTATATATACGACCGATCTCATAAATTTTTTCAGGCAACAATATGTTCAATATACGAAAGTATAT